>NW_009213413.1:0-46713 GCF_000690835.1 Fulmarus glacialis | reverse complement strand
GGCGGGGCGGCCCGGACTCGGCGGCGCGGCCGCGTCTCCTCGGGCTTCTGGCCCCGGTAAGGGGGGAAGGAGAGAGAGAAAGCTCTCAGGTTCGCTTCGGAGGGCGCCGGTGCTTTCAGAGTAGCCGGGGCTGCCTCGGGGCCCCGGAACAGATGCAGAAATACCGAAATAGTCTGATGCCTCATAAATCCCTTGGCTCTTCAAAGCGCCGCTGGCCACTGGACGTTTTTGAACCCGATTTTGACAATTTCTAGGTTCAGATAATGCGCTTTTCACAACGGCGTAAATATTTTGTCACAACTTCTGCATTTTGCACATGACTTTTCTTTCTCTGTTCCTCTTTCTGTTAGTTACTGTAAAGTAACTTTACCTAGCTCTGCTCTGTCCTTACGTGGAAAAGGACAAGGTAGTGATTATGAAGTACTGTTAGATGAACACATGGGCAAAGCAGAAAGTGTGTATTTTGCTTATATTCTTTTCATATTGTTCTGTACTTGTACTAAAAGTACCGTATTTTCAGGCAGAAATTTTAACTTTTCATTTGATTTTTATTTTTGCATACAAAGACAGTTTTTTTAAGTTCATGAACCAAAGGAGGACTTTTTATTCAGAACTCTTACAGAGTTTTAAGTAAAATTTTGGGGTAGGCAGGCTGCTTTTCTTGGTCTGGCAACATTTGTTGCCATTTCCGTGTACTCTCTGTGATTTCAGAGGACTCAACTCCAAAGCATGAGAGGAAAAATAACTGGGGGGTAGGAAGAGGAAGAATACTGAGACCTGGATAAAGAAATGTGACCTACAGTCCTAGTCTGAATTCAGTAAAACTGAAGAGAGAACCTAGAAGGAGGCAAAAACAAACAAAAAAAAGAGCAAGTAGGCTATCTTCCATCTTCAGGTGCAGACAGATTTCTACATTGGACATTCCTCTGATTGTTTTAGGATTAGTATTATGGTCCTTGTATTACCTACAAGACTAGAGATGAGGCCTCCCCTCTACAAGAGGGGAGAAAGAGAAGGCCTTGTCCCAAAAATCTGAGAGTGTAATCACCATGGAGGACGGGGGGGCTAGTGACAGGGATATGTGAAGTAACTTGTCACACAGTAAGCAGCAGAGACAAGGAATAGCTCTCCTTTGAAAAGGGCAAACTATACTTGATACTTCAAGTGATTTCCAGACTTAGATCTTTCAAGTTCCCAGAGGAAATAATAGGGCTGTGGAAACCCCAAGTTTATCCTCCTAACTGACCTTAAATTCAACAAAGCGCACAGACAATATAAAGAATGCCGGATCACATGGAAACTGTTGGTTTCGGGACTTACGCACTCAGCTGGAGATACGTGAGCCCTGATCTTTAACCTCAGAGAAGACATCTGGGACATCAAAGCATTCCACTTTTTTTGAGCTGATCATAACTTAATTCAGGCAACAAGTATGGTCTCTCTCTTGAATCACCAAAGCTCATTCATCCCTGGAAACTTTCATCTTTTTAAGTTTTCATCACCTTCAGAAGGGAATACTGAAAAACTGAGACCTGAAGGGCTAACTAATCATCTAATGACTCAGCTAAAGTTGGGAAGATTCAGTGGGAGGAGAAGATGGCTGTGGCACAGGGACAGCTTCAGCAAATGGAGCAGGCAGACTGGGACGGACATAAGTAAGGCAAAACTAGACTGAAATATCACCTCTTCCTTTGTTTTGGAAACATCAACCAGAAATAAGAGGTGTTCACCAAGGGTACATGTAGCCTCTTATCAACAACCTTGCTCTGGAAGGCCTCATAAATTTTCAAGCTGCAAAACCACTCTGTTTCTTTGCTCTTCAAAATAGGTGTGAGACTGCAGGGAGGCATTTTACTGTCATCTGTATCCTGTTTACGGATCTCATAGCTCTGGCTTCTCTCTGCCTGTGCTTGCTTTTTCCTTACTGGGGAAAAAAAAAAAAGCTCTCGATGCCTGATTAAGAATCGAGCAAAAAAGCACAGTCACTGAAAATAAGCCTGGGGAAGTGTAGCTGCCTCCAGCAAGAGACTCTGCTACTCAGTTAAGGAAAGATGGTGTAGGTGGGACTTAACGGCAGCAGGATAAAAACGATACAAGTGTTCAGGAGCAGAAGGGGAGCGCTACATATGGAGGTCATAGATAAAACAAAGTACCACATTGCTGGGATTACAAGTTCCGTGACAATTTAAGAAACAGACTGTCAATGTGTCTTTAAAAAGGTGATATAAAAAGGGGAATAAATGAAGGCATTTATGTATCCGTGCATTTTTTCTCCCATGTTTGTGTGTAAGCGTGGCTCTGGGTGCAAACAAACATGCAGCCTGAGAACAGGTCTGCTACAAGGTGATTCATAAAGTGATTTAACTAGTTGCCTGTCGTGTAACCTGTGACAAGCACTTTGAGGGTCCGTGGATAACCACCCAGGGAATCCATGAAAGAGAAAGTAGAAAAGCCAGCCTGTTATCAAACCTAATGTAAGAGAGACTCGGGGGAGTCTGTAATTCCAAAAAAGGATGAAAACCAATGCATTAGTGGAAGTAATAATTTTTCTTTTCTCTGCTCTTTGTTAAAAGACAACTCTTCAGTTCCTCTTGATAGATTTAGGTTAGCTTGAGAAGAAATTCATCCCTCTCTCTTTTAAAAAATAATACTGCTTCAGAAGAAAAAATCCCAGACGTAGCATTAGACAGCTAGTATGATTTTTCTCAAACATTATCTCTAGGAAATTTGAAATGAAATATATATGTTGATGCAATGTAACAATTTTAAAATACACAAAACCTTGTGTCTCTGTAACGTGATTACATCTTAAATACACAAAAGTAAAAAAATTAAATTATGAAGCAGTCATAACAGCTTTAAGTCACCTATATTGCACTTGCAGTGTGGAATCCATTTCGCTCCCCTCCCCCAAAAGCCATGCAGCTCTTGCTGGAAAAAATGGACTTATGTACAGTGAAGTCTTTTTGTATTTATAATATTGTAAAGATTTCTAATTAATCTTGTTAATCAGTTAAAGCAACTGCTGCAGATCAATTGTGTAAGCTCAGAATGGCAATGAAGAACCCGTATATAAGTAATTTCCATTATACTGTCTCATAAATATAGTATTTAGTAGAGTAGCAAAGCTGTAGCAGTAGCATACTATATCTAGGCAAAAAGCTGTTGTAGTTGAATTTTGTTAGGTGGGACATCCATTTTCTTAAATGGCTGAAAACTTGTCTTCAGTGTGATCTCGCCTCTTAGAAATTTTTCGCTCTTGAAGTTTCGCTGCATTGGTGTGAGTCATGCTTGGGTTCATTAGTGTCATTTAAATATCCTATACCTTTGTGCAACAGGAAGGGTAGACAGAGAGATTCACATTTTATTAAAAAAATAAGTTAATGTATTTGCTCAAAGTTTCCAGCAAGAATCCACCTGCTAGAATGAATCCTAATTACTCATGAAATAGTTTTATTGACAAAGATTTAGATTCTGATCCCGTCACTGTTTCTATTGGGACGCTGCTGGCTTCCACTTAAAGAAGGTTACTTTTAGGACCAGGGGGGCCTTTGGGAGTTATTTGAATACCTAAGAGAAACCCATCCTTGATTATGTCACTATTCCAAGGATTTTTATAATGCTTTTGCATTCTCTGACAGCCAGAAAAGGGATTGTGTGGTTCTGCTTCTAGGAGCTCTGTTGGTATGATATTTTGGGTGGGAAAAGATGAGTAGCACTAAGACGCTCTTATTTCCATGTCACAGACGTTACCCCACTGTTGAAATACGCGCTGAGACCTTCAACGGGTCAACACATGTGCCTGTACCATCTGACAGCGCTTTTCTTAAAGCCTTGCTTTTTGAACTCAGACTCATAGATGACCATATTTTTGTGAAGCATCGCGATACTTGCACTCGAATCAATCACTCATCGGTATATTCCGTTCGCACCGAAGGAGGGGATCTCTGGCCCGTGCTTGCTTTTCAGAAGAGTGGCCTGATATATGCGTGTCTGCCGCTAGTTGAGGAGACCTTGGAGCCACGGCCACCCCTCCTCACTGTTAGTGGGCTCTCGCAAGGACTGGCTCTTTTGTTAGGCATTGTGGACTACATCTCTCCAAGTCGGAAAAACGAAGCTGAGATGAGTGTGAAAATAGGCCAGCTTCGATATTTGCTTATACAGGCCTGTCCGCTTGGCACCCCCTTAAACACGAACATACGCAGCTTAAACAGCTCGTTTGATGACATTCAGGAAATGCCTACAGATGAGAATCAACCGGCTTGGAGATCCAACACATATAAAGGCAAACCTCAGGTTAATGTCTGTATCACTGAAAAAGTCAAGTGTATGCAGTATGACAAAAGAGATGTTGTGGACGTGTGGCAAGTTTATGGAGCTGTAAATTGCAAGGTGAGAGCATTTTATATGCAAGTCTGACCAAAGTATTTTTCATTCAAGCCACTGGGAAAGTAAATACTCGTGCCATTTTACTTTGGTATGTGATCATTGAATTTCTAATACTGTAATATTTCAAAGTGTAACGAACTATTATATATTGGACTGATGCGTTAGTGTTTTTTATTTTGATCTTTACTGGGTTTTTCCTGCATGCTTCATGCATTTTTTCAGTAACTCTTTATGGGACTTAAATTTCCAGCAGTAACTACATTGCATGTATTTTCCCAAATTTTTCTTATTTTAAATGAAATAGGGAGAAATCATTTCATCCAGTCTTTGCATATAGAGACTAAGAAATGGCAGCGCTAACATCCAAGTTTATTTCCAGCTGTCTAGTAAGCAATGTGTTAAATAATGATTAGAAACAGAATTTCTGAATGAGTCTTCTACAAGTGTCTTTACATGAGCATTTTTAATTAATTTTCCCATCAAATGAAAGTTTAATCTTCTATCCTGCTTTATTGTATTACAACAACATTTTGAATCCACAAATGCTGTTTGTGTGGCTGACATAAGAAGCGTTGATACAGAATATGGTGAAAGAAACTGGTTGTATAATTATTTTGAATGTTTTTGTATGTGACGGTGGTTTTCATTGTTTAATGTTAAAAATTGGGAAATACTGACTAAATAGATCAATAATAATTATGAAATATATTAAAATTCGTGTTTTCTATAATTGATGTATTTAACATTCTTTGTTCTGAATTATGCTTAGGAAGCACACTATATTATCACAATACACTGTATTTGTAACTGCCGGTGTTTTAAGAGGAGAAAGGCCTAATAAAGAGGATCATGGTAATTTAATTATTTGCAATAGGTAGGATACTCATCTCCGAAGGAAGCCGTCCTAAGTACTGCGCTTCCGAAGACTCGGTTATTTCCCACCAGCCATGCTGGTAGGGATTATGTGGGTGAACAGCTTCCTGCTCTCGGAGGGACAAGTTTCGAGGTCATCTTGCAGAGTGGATGGCCTTACATAAGAAGAAAGCCCTGGTGTAATCGTGCACTGCTGAGCTGGCACACGGAGGGACGAGACAATGAATGCGCTGCACATGGTTGCTGTGAGAAAGCTGACATGGGACCACAGTGGCCATTAATAGCATGCTTGAATCCATTAAGCGGATGTTGTAAAAGTAACTGAATTAATTAGACTATCACCAAGTGTGTTTATGTAACATTCATAATGATGTAGCTATACAGTAAGTCCTTGGCTCGCTTATCTGCTGTTTTCTTGCTAAAGATTACTTGTCAATTAAGAGACATGTAGCTAAGACTGCATCTCTAGCCCTACTGTGGGAAAGGGTACAGAAATGGGAAAGGGACTTTGTTTTGAAAGTATTTGTCAGTACTAATGTTGGAAGCCAGCTGAAAATTTTTAGTGTGATTTTTTTTTTTTTTTTTTAATGCTTGTATTTAATTTTTGAACATCTAATTCTGACTTGAGGGAGATACTTTATAATAACTTTTTGACTTCATTTTTTCAAGTGTGACATAGAGGGATCTGCACCAAATGTAACCCTGAGTTTGAATCTCCCGACTAATGGTCCTCCGCTCCAAGATATCGTGGTCCATCATTGTGTGACTTCTGTTGACCCTGCCATGCTGATGTCCAATAGTGCCGAGCCACTGGATGATTCTGTGTATAACGGACCTTACAAATTTCCTTTCATTCCTCCTTCAGATTCATTTAACTTGTGTTACTACACTTCCCAGGTAATAACATCCCTGACCCTCGTTATTTTCCAGTCTTCAAACAGGAATAAAAATACCTGTGTTGTTGAACGTGTCTGAATGAGTTTCAGTCCGATACAGGCGGGTAGAATGTTTTTTATACAATAAACTGCTTGGAAGGCACTCCAGGACTTGAGTCATCTGAGTCACGTTCAGGAGGTGCCAGTACCTTTGACAGCTTGGCATGGCTTTTCGTACTCTAAATGCCTTACATAGATGCCTGAATCAGACAAAATGAATCCAGGCTGAGATGTCAAGTGCATATACCACAAATCTATGTATCACAACCAGCCTGAAGAGTTTGGCACAGTCAGCAATTAATATGTGTTTGTTATTTTTTAAAGTACTTTAGCAATGAAAACAGTATATAACTGATCTTATGATGGTGGTGTTCGTTTATCTTGAGAATTAATATCGTTTTTTCCAGGTTCCTGTTCCACCAATTTTGGGATGTTATCAACTCATTGAAGAGGGATCACAGTTAAAAATAACGGTTAATTTAAAGCTTCATGAAAGCATAAAGAATTCTTTTGAGTACTGTGAAGCTCGTATACCTTTTTTCAACAGGTAAGAATAAAGAAATCCTAAATAAATTTCTTCCATTTCTCTGTGATCTACCTGAAATGAACCTGTCAGGAGTCAATATAACAGATTATGCTCCATCCAAGTACTAACGGTGGACATCGACCTTGCAAATGTCGGGAGGTCCCCTTGGAATTCTTGTAATTTCCAGAATACAGAATTGTACCAGAATATTTGCTAACATTCTGAATACTTCCGTTGCGCATCCCGTTTCCCTGTTGTATTTTTTCACGTGACACACTGCCACAATCCTCCAGGTGGATTAAGTCTCGAGATCACTTCCAACCCAGGGTTACCTGTTCCTTAAGACTGCTAATCCTAGCTACAGATCAGCTTATCAAAAATACACTTATTTAAAATTAAAACGATAGTTTTCATTTAAGCCTTTCTGACAACTGCCATAATTATCATGAAAATTTAAAGATGAAATGATACAAAGTTGCTGATGCTGATCATATTGTTAGTAAAACACTATCAGTGAACTAAAGACAGTAAAATATCAACAGCTCTTTTATGATTACTAGGTTGAGACCATGGTGATTTCCTCCTGCTCTGTAATTTCTTTCCATAAATTAGCGGTGTGCTCAGATAGGTATGATTTGTCTGTATGCACATGAATAATGTCTTTCAGCGTTTTGTTGCTTTCTTTAACAAAATGGGTGTTAACAAATATTGAATGATACTAATACCAATGATTTTATTTCTCCTCTGTCATATTGTAGAGGCCCAATCGCTCAATTAGAATACAAAGTTAGTTATGGCCAACTGGATTTGTCACGAGAGAAGAGCCTACTGGTTTGGGTCATCGGTAAGCAGAATACCCCTGTGCACTCTTACTTCCTCCCCCAGTCAGTTTTGTATAGTGTGGGTACAGCTGTATAATTTCTTATAGATGCTGTTTCTGGCTTTAGGACAGAAGTTCCCTAAATCTTTGGAAGTTTCTCTGACTGGAACTGTGTCTTTTGGCACTGCAGGCAAAGAGCACCCAACTGATTATGTTTGCACTGGGAACACTGCTTATGTAAAAGTAAGTCGCAGGCTCTGTGAAAAGAGGCCTTAGTAGTCATTTTTTTATTCTCTTAAATTGGCTATGAAGATAAGTTGATTTTAAATCAGACATAATTATTAGCCTCTTTGTTCTCAGCATGGAGTTTTCTATTTTCTTGCTTACAGGATTTGACATCCTGTCATTTTGGAGTACGCTTGCGCACCAAGAGCATGTAACACAGATTGCCAGTATTTGCACAGCAAACATGACAATATATATCTGATCGTGTTTTTCCCTCTCTTTCTATAGCTGTATTTTAGGATCCCAGACTTCACACTTACTGGATGTTACGTAGACCAGCATTCTGTTCAGATCTTTGTACCTGGAAAACCCAAAATTACTGCATGTGAGTTGCTAAAAATGTCATTTATTTAACTGAAACTGCGTATTGAAGTTATGAACTGGATGTCAATGACTAAAATCATGTAGCTAAAGTTGGACAAAGCTTTTTCCTGGTTTGCTTGGGGCATCCCAGAAATTCCGTTCTCTGCTTTGTATTTTATTTTTTTGTGATGCTTAAAGCATCCCTGGAGTAGAGACTGGCATCTCCCTTTCAGATGAAAGGTCTTATTACTGAGTTACAAAGTCTGTCTCTTGGGCTCTCTCCCCTTCACCCTGTGATGTTTTACTATGCTCTGCATAATGGCAGAACTTTTACTGGGGAGGGCAGAGAATGCCTCTCCGTAGTCTGGCCCCTTGTTTAGGACACTTTTGTCCAGGATGTGGTATGTGGATTGGCAATACCCAGGTCAGAACTCAGCTCCTGCATGCAAGGTGTGATTGTTGCTGTCAGTGTCATCACACCAACATCCCTTGGTGGATGTGGCTCTACATTGAATCTGTGGAGCAGAAACCAAATCTGCTTATTCTTGAGTTAACACATGACTACTTCCAAGTCTGCACCAAAAATACACTAATTGGGAACACAGTAGACACGCATTAAATCTAAGCAGTACTGTCTAATGGAAGCATTTGTATTTGTTGCTGTCTATCTGTTGCAACTTCTGTCAGTCATGTTAGCAGAAGTCTGTAGATGCCTTTTGAAAATTGTGATCTACACTGTTAATTTTGTGACAGGTCACATTCAGTCCTAAATGGTAACACAAAAAAAGCAACATTTTTGTACTGTACGTTTTATATTGAATATGCAATTTGTATTCATTGAACAAAATCCAAGCCATCCACCTGCTTTTGACTTAACCTCTGTTTGAATTTTAAGCTCATGACTGATACATTAGTAAAGGTAATTGAAGCTGAGACTTTAAATGTCTCATTATCAGAAACGATTTTCAAATAATAATAAGTCTTAGAGTTTAAAGAGGCCATTATACCTTTTCTGTAAACTAGTAAGGCTGGATTAGTAGTCTCTTAACTTGGATGAAGGAATGTCTTGATTGTAAGGCACCCTGTAATGCTTACTTTCTTGCCTGTTTGGTTTTTTTTTTTTTTTTAGCCCGGGAACTGATTTCTTCCAACTACCTCATCTGGAATTCCAAAGCACCAGCACCTATGGTGTACAAAACCTTATTTGACTAATTTGCTTTTGAATTATTTTTGTATTTAAACAAAACAGACAGCTAATGAGAGTAATGTCATGATACAGTGAAAATAAATATTCTCCAGCACTTGGACTTTGTACGTTTGCTTAAAAATTTCTGTTGAGGAAAAACAAAAGACATCATTTCCCTTAAAAACGTAAGTTGGTTTTAAATTGTTTAGTCCTGGATAACAGCTTGGAGAAGACAATTTGAAATGTATTTGTCATGGCCATTTTTACTTTCCCTTCTAACATTAACTGGTACAAAATAAGTACCTAGTGATACAGATCCAGGCTGGTACGATTGGGCATGTCTTCCGGGAGGACTCCCCGTTACTTCACTGGTTTTGTAAACCGGAGAGCTCATGGGACTTGAAAGCTTTCAGTGTTTTAGTCCTGTCCTGAGGTCACAAGAATCTGATTAGACCCAGATTAACAGGACAGTTAAAAGCAAGAGTTCCATTACTTTTACGAGATGCGTACAGAATACATACGAGTCAATAATTTACAAGAATGTTAAGAGAGGGAGTATGGCATGAGCAGCGCTTCTAAAAGTGGAGACGATACAGGAGTCTTTATTGCCTCTATCAGCAGAAGTGGTGAGTTCCCGTTCATACATGCCTGTGAACTGCTAGCATTAGTGAGGATCCAGAGGTGTGAACCTGTTTTTTCAAATGATAAGACTAGCTCTGAGCAGGCAAAACCAACTAAGTTTGCTGGAGGTTCCAAAAAACATCACTGAGCCGTTTTCCCTGGAAAAATAGGCAGAAAAGGACTCAGTTTACAGAGGCAGACCTCTGATTTTGAGAAGAAAATTGGTATCTGCAGGAACACAGGAAATGGACTTTAAGAGAGTTATCAGGAAACGAGCAAATTCTGAAAGGCTCGTGCAAAACTGAGAGAACCTGGAGAGCAGCACAAAAGAAGAGAAGAATGCCATCTAATAACCGGGCATGCCGGTTGCTCCTGACGTATCTCTTGTTTAACTGTACGCTGTGTGATAAATAAGATTAGTCATTATGTAAGGAGAAAAGTTTTAAGCTATAATTTAAAAAATGCTTAGATTGAGGTAGTAATCTAATTGGTTGGTCAAATGTTCTAAAGGGTGGATTAATTCATGTGAAACATGCCGTTCAGCTGAAACTGCTATGCAAACTTATAAAACAGAGCTATGCTATGACCCGTTTCACACAGCTGATGTGTCCATTTTGATTAGCAGGCAAAAGGTGAATTAATGATTTTGCCCAGAATCCAGCCCCTACCTGTTACAGTCGTCCGCATGCCTGGACACCACAACGTGAGTGGGGAGAGACAGTCTCTGTTGCAAGGGCTTGGATCATGTTCTATATGCCGGGCACCCACCGCAGGATTTCAGTGTGCGGTGTTTGCTTTCCACCTACCCACGAGAAAGATGGGAGCTGTCTATCCTGCACAGCAGCACTGTGGAGGAATGGCTTTTCTTCTTCACAGGTGTTCAAAGAGTACTCCCCAACAAATGCTAGGAAGCAATGGGACTGTCAAAATTCACAGTGTGTTAGAAGAGAGACCCCTTGCACTTAATAGCAGGGGGTTCTTCCCAAATCCTGTTCCTTTGTTTCCCTCTTGTCCGTGTCTCTAACTCTCTCAAGGTTAGGAGAGCTACAGTACTCAAGAATGGAGGGCTGCTGCTTTAGATTACTTTGCGCAGACCTATCAGTGCAGGTTTGGATGGAGGGAGGGGGTGGGTGATGCTTGTCTTCTAGCCCTGAGCAGTTTTCTACAACTTCATGCAAGCCATCACCTGTTTTGATTTATTACAAGGGTTTGCTCCATAAACCTCTGGATTATGCACGCTCTTGCTGCAGTGCTCTGCCCCTGCTCAGGGACAGCTCTGGGTAAGAGAAGTGGGGTAAGGAGGCTGTGTCTGCCTTTTAAAAAAAGTGTGGCTGAGGTCTCTCTGGCAGGTTTGAGTATGCAGCATGCCCTGTTCTTTGGAAAGCACCCACGAACGAGTCAGACAGCAGAACAGATCAGGTTAAATTGGTGCATGCGTTAATCCGACAGTCTTGTGCAACAACTGAGACGCCCACGCTGGCGGAGAAAGTGTCAGATGAAGCCTTTCTCCTGGCCTGATGGCTACGCTTGGCTTGTGGGAAGGGCCCATTCTCATGGATGCTTCATAAATCTTAGTAAGCTAGTAAACTAGTAAAGTAAGCTTAGTAGTAAACTTAGTAAGCTTAGTAAACTAGATGGCTAGCAACTCGGGTCCATCGCAGCCGAGGTACCTTTAGGCATGACCTGCAGAACACAAGGCGTGGAGAGAAAGGAGCGATGTGTGTAGAGGTTTCAGGAGCTTCCAGGGCTGGGCAGCAAATGGGGATACTGGGGAGATGACACTGGAAGCCAGAGTTCAAGGAGTTATAAATGACTAATCCCTTCTGTGCATCTCTCTGTGTTCCCTGGTAGTTCCCCAGACAATTTCAGTGTTTCTCTACGTGCTCTGACCATTTTGCCTGTTTTAAGAGGGAGAAAAAACACTTCAAAAACTAAATCGGGAAGATATGATTGAGAGCTCACGTGAGCCTGAGGACTCCATGGCAGAGGTAGTATATAACAGTAGTTCTGGTGGGCAATAAAGGTGATTAAGCCCTGTATCAGTGGTATTCCTTTAGCTCTTAAAAAAAATCAGTAGGTTTTTAATACAACAGTTTCTTTAAAAATACTCTGTGTTAAAAGAAAAAAATAAGAATTCTTTTTTGGTACAGAGTGCTGTTTCTTCTAAAAGAGTGCTTGCTGCTTGAAGTGCTTATTTTTATAATTTCATTACAGGTATTGACTGTATGAGATCTATGCATCAGCTTTGCACAGAGACTTTCAAGAGGTGGCCAAAAAGTTCTCCAGACTTAGTACTGCATTTCAGAGGGCTAGAAGAAAACTAACATGCAAACCCTTGAAAGAATAACCAGAAGGACTTAAATAAATACTGGCTTGTCAACCTGACATTTTTCCCAAACAAAATAATGGATTATAAATAAGAAGTTAATATAGAACTCACTTCATTAATAAAATGAACTTGCTTCATTTCATTAAAATTTGCAGGTAATGTAACTAATGCCAATTAATGTGAATTTAAAGCAAATATGTACTGTCAAACAAACTTTTTAGATGAGACTGCACATTTAGTTGGCAAAGAGAATGGATGTAACAGATCTCTAAGAAATTAAAATAATCCGAAGTCCATGTGTAACCCATTAAACAGTAAAACTTGGCTGACATTTCCAAATGCAGTGGCAATGGGGAACCACCATCAAACATGTTTTGGGTCCCGACTGTGTTATTTAACACTTTGTGGAAGGTGTGGAAGGAAATGGGGAATTTGCATTGATGAAGTTCACGGTGGGTGCAATGGCTGAGAAGCAGTAATTACTGAAGGTGCTGAAGCCCTCATTCAAACCCTGGTGGTTTGAATGTCTCAGGGGGGAAAAAAAAAAAAAAGTAAAAAAATGAAAGTAGGTGTTCTAGCACAAGCAGGTGCAAAGGTGTGGATCCGAGAACAGATGCCATCGATACAGGGTGAGAGGAAAAGGAGTGTCAGAAAGACCTAGTACATGGCTTAGGTGTGCATTGCTGTGGCAGGAGGACCAGTGTAATCACTGAATGCACAAGGAGCAAAAATGCAGGAGTACCTGGCACTGGTGCGATTCTCACCAACCCACATGGCCCCCATTTCTAGAAAAATGTCCAGACTCTGAAGCTTCTGAGAGCTGCTGAGCTTCTCACCAAAATCTCCCTTGTTCTTCACTCCCACCCCCTTGCTGCCCCCGGTGTAGCCTGCCTCTCCCTCAAAGTTTTGTGTCCAAAGGGTTGTACCGAGGTGCCACGGTGAGGAAAGAGATCTCTTCAGGTGTCTGATGTGCATTCATCCCACTCCAAATCTTGAATTATACCAGAAGCAAGATGGGACCAGGAAGCCCACCTTCCCCTGACTGGTAACCACTGCTGGAGAACAGCTTCCCAGGCCTCCCGGGGAACACCCTCCCACCACAGTCACCTCCACCTTATCTCCTGAGCTTGCCAGTCATACTGGGAGACAGAGTCAAAAGCACCACCAGTGTCCATGTGTGAGACAGCAAGTGTCCCCCCAAATTCATAGGGCCTGTTCCTCTCACCGCAGAAGGGAATTGGTCCACTAACATGGTTCGATGTTGTCGAATCTCTGCTGGCTGCTACTTATCCCTACTCAGTAATTTGGTGCTTTCCTAGTTTTCTGGAAGCCCTTTCCTCCCACCAGGGTCCCAAGGTATTTGGTGACAGCTCTAAGATGGTACATGCCAGTTCCTCGAGTACTTTGGGGTAAATCCTGTTACTTCAGATAATTTGTAAGCAGCTATTTTTTCTAAATAATTTAGCCCTTCCCTCCTCTGCATTTTTATCCTGTTTTTACCAGTGTTAACTACTTTGGCCATTTGTTAACAAGTAAACATTGAAACAACAAGGCATTAAACATTCAACAGCAGTTGTCCTCTGAGGAGGCTGAGGGGAGACCTCATCATGCTCTACAACTACCTGGAAGGAGGTTGTAGCGAGGTGGGGGTTGGTCTCTTCTCCCAAGTAACAAGCGATAGGACGAGAGGAAATGGCCTCAGGTTGCACCAGGGGAGGTTTAGATTGGATATTGGGAAAAATGTCTTTACTGAAAGAGTGGTCAGGCCTTGGAACAGGCTGCCCAGGGAAGTGGTGGAGTCACCATCCCTGGAAGTATTTAAAAGACGTGTAGATGAGGAGCTTAGGGACATGGTTTAGTGGGCATGGTGGTGTTGGGTTGATGGTTGGACTCGATGATCTTAGAGGTCTTTTCCAACCTTAATGATTCTATGATTCTATGCACGCTATCCTAGAAATGTGCCACACTGTCCTATTTGTACAAGCCCTGCTGAGTTTTAAGACATAGCAGAGCTTGCAAGTAAGCCCGTGTTTGTCCTTCACTACTTTTGCTGTCTCCTTCACCACCACCTTGTTCTCTCATGCTTTAGAGGATGGCAACACTTCAGAAAATACCCGCTCCACTGCTCAACCTTGTCTCTTTGACTTACTGCCCATAGGCTCCCACTTACCAACTTTCTGAACATACTGAAATTTGGTCCTATTCCCCCTCTTTCCCATAGCTGGAGTTCTCCAAGCTTTATTTTACTGTTACCATCTCCCACACTGCTGTCCCATCATCCGTTGGCTCCTCAGTCCTCAGACTGGGATCTGAACCTGGGCCATGTTGTATCTGCAGCAAGAATTTACTGAATAGTCAGCATGGACAAAATACAAGGTATTACCAACAGCATCGTTTAGGGTGGAGAAGAACAAGCCCACCTGAAGCCATGTCCATCCTGAGGGTACCATGGCAGGAAATCGCTGCAGCTCTCAATCCCGAAGGAGCTGTTAGATGAGAGTTTTGTGGATCCCAGTTTGGGAAGTGCAAGCTTCCTTGGAAGACCTGCTATAGCACCGTATGGCTGTCAGTGGGAAGCCCACAAGGGCACCTTGGGGTTGTTCCTAAACTCCCTTCCCCTCATGCTGCTCCAAGTTATTCAGGTGCAGGGAACAGAGTTTTAACTCTCAGTCTGACTCCCATTGACATCAATGCTAAAAATTCCTTGGACACGAGTAGGACCCTGTATCCAGGCCACTTGGATAGGTGCATCTCCTCAATTATCTAAAATTTTCCTTCATTCCGCAAATCTCATTTTGCCTTTCGATGCACCAATCTGCCAATCTTTGCAGGAATAAGGTGATGATTCATGCAAGGGAGCAGGATCTGAGAGAAAACAGGCTCTGTTCTCCTAAAAATGTTATCCTAAAAATTACCTCTCTCGTGAGCAGACTGGCAATAAAGCCACCGGCCCTCTCCACCCACACCCAGATCCAAAGGACCAAAAGTTCATTGCTTCCTGCAGCCCTTCCAGGAGCCAGGACAACTAGCAGCGTGTCCCCAAGAGTCTTTCAGGAGAAACCAGCATCCTTGGAACTTGAGTGCTGGTCCATAAAGGGTTGCTTCATGTGCAGGATGTCTGGAAGGACAGCAGTCCCATCAATCCACCCCAAGTCAACGGGGCGAGAGAGGAGCTGGAAAACAGAGGAGCTGTGCTTCTTCCAGGGGAAGGGGTGGCCCACCGTGCCCCGAACCTCACCTCTCCGCCCGCAAAGGGGCTGCAGGGCTCTCCCAAAAGGTTTCCCATCCAAGATGTGCCCATTCACATAGATGCCTCATCCTCAACAAATCAAGCCAAATGCTGATGGGGAGGTCTCAACCCTCATGGGGTTTTTTTTCAGGGACTCACAACCCACAATGCAACTAAAAATCAGATGTTTTAAGGCAAAGGCCTGCCCTCTTTTCCCCTCCTTGCTTTCACGGAGCCTCCTAGAAACCTGGTTGAGCTCTAGATAATTTTTGAAAGCCTGATGCCATCTGTAGCATCACGTAACAGCAGAGAACTAAACCCAACCCATTTTCTTCCCAATGAGATCAGCTGGTCGCTTTTGATTTTCTCTAGGAACCTATCTCTTCAGGATCTTTTTTTTTTCCTTTTTTTTTTTTTTTTTTTGAAGTCAAAGTCTGTTTCCCGTTTGGTAGGTGACCTGTTTAATGTTTTCCCTGTGTCTGGGAACTCCTTAGTGTAATTAGCGACCTTTGAACTCCACAACTAATCCTGAGCTATTTTGTATTCCTTACTCATCTTTAAGGCTGGACCTTTCTTTTCTTTTGAGTCCGCTGCCACAATTAAAGAAGAAACAGCTGCATTTCAAAGGGATTCCAATTCCAGAAGCTTAATCGTGATTGACACGTTCTTATTCTAAGCTATAAGAAACTCTAAGAGTCCTTTCTTGGGTTAAAACTTCAATCATTTTCTAAAAAATTATCTCAATATGGATTTTATTCATTTTCTTTGATAACCATTCTTTGCGATTTTTTTAACTTGAAAGATGCTTTGAGTTTGCCATGAATATGAACTGCGCCCACCGAAAGAATGAATGATGTCAGGCGCAGGCTAGATGCAGAAGTGGCTAAATTCCATTTATTGTCAAAATCTGATTATGAAACCTGACGGCCGCCATATAGCTTGACATCCTTCCATATGCCCAAAAGGTAGGAGAGGTGGAAGCGCTTGCAAATGAACCCCAGGAAGGCTGGGGAAGGAGATGGCAAGAAAGCATTCTCCCGAAATCTACATTTTTTTAACCTGTTTTTCCCAATTTTCATAGCGCAGATTAAAAAGCCGTTGCCTTACAGCCCTGGAAGAGCCCTTCTTTTCTCTTCGAGAAATGAATTCTCCATGAAAAGTCACAGCAAAAAGCGACTGCCGTAAACCAGGGATAATTCGTATGGTTTAAAATCGTTGCCACAACCACACAACAACCCTGAACAAGGCTGCAGTGGTTAAATCTCTTCCGCGGGCTGATCCTAGAAAATGATGTCAGCCTGTTGGGTCCCGTTATTTAATTATCTCCATCTCACTTACATTCGAATTCAGCGTGACCTCCGAAAGACGGGCTTAAAAAGGGGGAGGGAAAAAAAAAAAGCCTGAAAACCTGTTTGTGTGCCTGTGTTTGCACAGATCCGCACGCGCGGTGGGCACACCGACCCGCCGGCACCGCTTGCAGCCGCCGGTATAAACCTGTACGAAACAATCCCAAAGAGCCCCGGGTAAGGCAGCAGGCGAGACCCGGTGTTTCTAAGACAAAGGTCAAATAAAAAAAGGATGTTAATAAACAGCCCTCCGGTTTAAAGGGACTTTTTTTTTTTAAGGATTACATCTTAAATTCCAACAAATCAGATTTAGGAGTTACTGAAAGTGAAATTGATCCATCCCTCAGCCAAACTTTGCAATACTTTCCTGTTCTGACATCATTTAGATAGTTAGCTGTATTATCAGATTAAAAACCATTGTACAGGGCCGCTGAAAGGAAAAGGAGCCAAAAAGCTAAACACTGCCTGAATTCTGAACCTTTTAACCTGGCTGAAGTACGCTGGTCCCTGTTATGCAAATACCTTCAATCCTCTGCTAAGTTCAGTGGAAATAATTTTCTTGAATGACAGGTTTATTCAGCACGGATTCAGTTGGCGATTAATCCCCCTTTGATCTAAGGTATTTCACTTAACTACCAGTTACCTCGTCCTGACAAAGTGCAACCGAGATTAGGGAGATCACTAGAACACGACCAGGGTGTGCGTTTATTCTCCCCAACGCGTTCAAAGCGAAGGGCCAAGAATGCAATCTATTTTCAGTATTTGAAGATGGAAAGCCCTGTCTCCTAAGTTAGAAAGTCAATTGAATACCAAATGGTGTTTGGTCCTGACGGAACGGGACAAACGGCTGAGACGTCGTCTTCAAAACCAAGATATTCCCACTAACTTTTTTGCTAGGACCTACCCCGGACCTGGTTTTGCAGCCAGGTTTCTCCTCGCTCGTACAAAGCCGCTGCTTTATTTCAGATTAGCGCACGGCGCGTGTAAAAGATCGCTGCTTTTGAAAAAGCAGATAAGGCACGACATTTTCCAGTTTTAATCTGTTCAATATTATTCCTTGGGATTCATCTTGCCTTTTGCTAAAAACCCCTTTTCTACTTCTCAAGCGAGTACAGGCGTGGTGCAATATTTTCGTGCCAAAACCTGCTCATGACGGAAAACACATCACGACAGATCACAGAAGTCATTCACTAAAATAAAAGATTTAAGGCAACTGATCTGTGGCTGCCTGACGCCTGAAGTAATGTATCTTTTTCTTTGCTTAATCATTCGCCAGTGTTTTGTCTTTTTGCTGCATTATGACATCATTTTGTAGAAGCGTAAACTGCAAAAATGCTGCAGCGACCCAGACGGCACCACAGGAGCGTGGTCCTGATCCGGGGCTGAGCTGGGTCAGCCCATGAGAAGCTGATTACGGGATTGGGCGTAAAGCTGTATTTTCTTATTGCAAGCGGAAAGGCGGAACAATATCATTTGCGGGATTTTTTGGGGGGGGTTAAAGTGGCCACCAGGATTTTCACTCTAAACTCTCTGATTTTAGGGGGGGGATGTTTGTAGGTAAATATGCCTGAAAGAGGGGAGAAAAATTATTTTATTCCACTTTTAGGACTTCACCCATCCTGAGATATTAGGCAGTCGCTTAAACAAATTTCTTGTCTGTAGGATCTGTTAAAATCAACCTCCTAAAGCTAAACCATGTACATAAACCTCCAAAAGCTAAACCATGTCCTTGCAGAATCGGGGCTGTATTTGGGCATTTCTACGTTCCACAGGCAACCTTTAAAGCATCCTCCAGATACGTTGTTGGTTTTTTTTTATTCCCTTATGTAAAATACTTTGATTTTCTCAAAATGCTGCTCCGCAGGGTGAGTACTTGCACGTGAAGGGGCTGTAGCCTGCGCTGGGGTCCCCTCACCCCCGCTGTGTCGCCTCCTCATTTACTCCCATTTCCGATGAAAATTTCCGAAGCGTTTCCTTGCAGGACTCCTTGCCCACAAGAGCTGCAAAATCCCCCCCAAGGCTCATCGAAGGCCCCCATCACACTTGATCAGGTCAATAATACCCAAACTAAGAAGGATTTGCACTCGAGACAGTAACAGCTTCTTAAGAGCCATTACAGTGTAGTGGGTTTACAAAAGAAATCCCTTTTAAGAAATGCCAAAATCTGGAGTAACGTGATAGTCTGTAAGGCTTTAGGGTCTTTCTGGTAAATATAATGTTACACGTACTTATGATTCAGTAAAAATAAAAAGGGAGGATTTTAGAATATTTTCTGTATTTACTATATTGGCTATAGGAACTCCACAAGAAGTCAGTGAAGGAAAGAAATTAAGCTTTGAAAATAAGCCCAAAGTGTTGTCTGCCTAACGTTATAGCGTAACACGACACAGTGACCACAAGCAATCAAAGCAAAGCCTTGCAAGCCCCATGCTGGGCTCTGTACTGCCTCGTTGGTGATAGATAATTGATGACTCGATTTCGCTAATGACTACATTAAATTATTTAGGAAGATTGGGTTGTATTTTTACCAGATATAGAAAATGCCTCAACTGCATCACTTGCGTTTGAAGCAAAAAAAAAAAAAAGTGGAGGGGGTGTTCCGTCTTTGCAGTGGTTGTGTGTGTCTGTGTTCATGTATATGCAACTTATATGTATATATATAGTATAAATAAGATGAGAAATATCTTAAGACAAAATACCTGAATGGCACTTATCAGTTTCGTTGGCTGTTTTTCCCAAATTGAGTGATAACAAACTTTCATCAAATACATAGTATAGGATGATATTTTATTCTGATTACACTAAAAGCTATTTCCTAATTAATCGTAGTAATCTGTTGCTTAATTTCTTAAGAAATAGGGGTTTGTTCACAAAACAGAAGGCATCTCCAGCATCCCCGGTGTGAGAATATTTTCCCTTTTCAGCCCTTAGCAGCATTTCTAGAGGACAAATACCTTAAACCACTGCACAAAGCTCCGTTTTAAGTGTAACGTCCTAATTCCAATACAGGGCAGGGATATATTAATAAAGGAAGAACTAACTTTACTTCAGCAACTCTACAGTTTTCACGGGAAAGGCTGATATTCTTCAAAGGCCTTTTCTGCCCCCCGGTGGTGACACTAAACCAGCGCTTCAGCTGCAAAACCCAGCCCCGCAGGAAGGGATGACCTCTTTGTCATTTATTTATGGTGCTTGGGTTATCCAGCAGGTCACTGGTGCAACTGGTTTGCTGCACCCTTACATCGTGTGAGCATTGCAAACTCCTTTGCTCCGCTGCTTTGGATTTGGCTATCCTGCTCTTCACCCTTTTTACTTTATTCTTTTGTTTATTGCTCCTCTAGGGAGATGTTTCCTCAGGGTCTGGCTAGGGGTAACTTAATTTTGGGGGTGGAAGAGGGTTGGGAATGACTTTATTACCGAAGCTTGGCCTTTGCAAATATTTAGGCTCATTCTCAGCTGGATGGGGCAGCAGCTCCCGTCCCCTCCGAGCCCAGAGCAGACCCGTCTTCAGCCGGGGCCACAGCAGCTCCCCGGGATGGGGCAGGTGAGCAGAGGTACATCATGCTGGGAAAAACCTCTGATGACTATGACAAGCTGTGCAAAGCTTTGAAATGGACTCAGGTTTATATTCTCTAATTGCTATGAAATCACTTTGCCACTTGCAGGACTCCTCCAAGGTTTCTTCCAGTTTTGAGATGCCACACCTGCAAGACTTGGGAGCGCAATATTATGCACCTTTCACCCCTGAACCTCATTAAAAGTGCAATAGCAAGCATGAACTATGATTTTGTTTCCATTTATCTACTTACTGGCAAAAAAACTGTGTCCATATTTAACCCTGAGCTTAACTGAAAGCCAGTAGAAACAAGGTCAGGCTCCTGTTGGTATCGTCGTATTTATTGATACCGGTGGGTGAGCTGAGATTGCAGACTAAGCAATTAGAAAAATAACGCTTCACGTTGCTAAAACAGACACATTTGGCCTCAAGTCACAGACAGAACAAGCAGCATGAAACGACATCAATCCATTCCTATAAAATCACTTTTCAAATCGCTGCACTCCCAATCCTCGCTCTAATGCATCGATTATGCTTCTCAATCTCATTTGTGTTTGTCCAAGGAGCGGGCTGGAGAATAACCGGTGCCAGATGAAGGGAGTTTTATTGTCCGACCAATTTGAGAAGAGAATCGGGGGCTATCACCGGGGGAATAAGTCATCTCTAGACATTTCTTCACCTTCTCAACAGGTGCGCGTATCTGTTTCTGCAGCCGAAGGGAGCTGCTTTCCTACATGAAACCGTAGATCCGTAGGCAAGCTCCTGGTGGCACTTCTAATTCAATTAACTTACTCACTGGAACTACCGGAGAAACTAAATATGACGAGAACAAGAGGAGAGGCTGGGCCAAATTAATAGGACGAGATCCTTTTACAGGCTGGCCAGCAATCCTGATCAGCAGCCCTGAAAAGCAAATTGGAACAAGCAAATTGCTGTTGAAAAATTCTTTCAGCACTCGGCTGTTGCTACTCAGCCGGTCATTGCCGGGAGTCAGAGGTTGAAAAATCCCGGGGTGGTGCTGACAATGGAGGCATTATTATGACAAACATTTACATTTTATTTATTAAAGTGTTGGAGGTAGATTAGTCTCATCTTCAACTGCTCTGGGTGGAGTGCACCATTCTGAGGGAAGACTAGCGGAAACAAGCTTTTTATTGGGGGGGGGGGGAAATCGTATTTCCCACTCCCAGCCTAATGAAAGGAAACTCAGGTTTTGAAGATTACACTCAGGAGAAAGCTTTCTTCCCCCAGGACTCCTTCTTTTTAGGAAAAGATTTTTTTTCTGATTTTCTCCTGATTTTCTCCTGATTCCAAATCAAGTTCTCTTGAAAATAATGTCATTTTATGCATATGGCTGACTTGACATGTGCTTTATGCAAAGGTCCTGCTGCTTTCCTTCATGGAGACCAGGGCACGCAGCAAACAACCCGTTCAACATGTCCGATCAAAGCTTTATACAGATGCAAACTAGTGTGGGGGTATTGTTTAAGTGGTTGTGTAATTGAATATAGTGATCACATATGCATGGGATATTCGTTAGCTTGTAAAAAGAATAATTGCATGTTCATAGCTGCAATCTCCACTGAACCTTTTGACTTTAAATAAGCAGCGGAGGAGGAGAGGGAGGGGAAGCTGAGCTGGGGGAGCGGAGACAAGTAGCAAATCATATGCACATCATGAAACATCCTTCTTCTGACTTATGTCCCGGATTTTATTTTATAGATAATAAAGCACTGACATATCTGTGGAATAAAATATGGGGGAAAGAAAAGGGAAACAGACCCAGTTAGAGCCCAAGTGAATGGTTTCAACTGGAAGAAAAATTACAGCGATTAAGCCGTAAGTTCCTCTCTCTCGCGGCAGGGCTGGCTCCGAGGCAGCGGGTCCCACGCCAGGGCTCGTGTTTCTGGGGAGGGCTCTGGCCTCAGATGTCCAAGTGGGGGGCACTACCTCCAGGAGTCGGACCTAAAAACCTTGGGGACTGCTGCTACAGAGGAACGATATCCATTGCCACCCTCCTCCTCGGCTCTTGCGTGACAGGTCACACAGCAGAGAGCAGGTCTGATGCTGATGGTTTTCGCAGTAATGACCTCAAATCCAGCTCCATCCTTGTCAATTATTTGGGAAAGCCAAGCCCCAAATCCTTTTACTCTCTCCTGCCACTCGTGCCTGCTGGCCCACAGACAAGAGCCAAGGGAGCACTTGTTCACGGGAAGATTTTTTCAATTTTTCTGTGGTTTCCTTTTCTTCTCCTTGACATCTGAGGGCAGAGTGGAAGGAAAGACGAGAGAGAGGGCAGCAGCCAGCCCCTGATCCTTGGGTCAGGAGAGTGCTGGCCCCAGTCCCAGGCTCAGGGGTAGGATTTGTGTGTTGGGTTGGCTGCTGGTGACCTGCATGCCCAGGCCCTGCCTTTCTCCAGAAAGCTGTAAGCCTCCAGCCCTCTTCTTCCCCTACAGGAGAAGGCACACTTGGCCAGCCTGCCTTGGCGTGTGGTCATGGTACCAGGCAGGGGCTGTGGCAACACGGTCATAAAGGGCAAGAACATTTTGGGGGTGATATTTTGTCTGTAGATCTCAAAGGGGGCCACTCCATGGGCCACAACATCTCTCCTGCCCCACACTCCAGAAGCAGCAGGAGAGTAAGTCCCAAAGCAATCCAACGAGATGCATCTTGCAGCAAATATATGCACGTTCACTCTGGCTCTTCCTAGGCAGCAAAGGCTAAAACACTCCATAACAGCTCCAACCTATGCTGGAGGTTTGATGCCACGCTCAGCCAGCCCGAAGATCTGGAACGACGGCCAAGGTCCATCTTGATCTCCAAAGCTGCACCAAATTGAATTGCAATGAGACCACACTGGCCAGTAAAGCTACTGCTGCAAGACTTGCATGCCTACAAGGAGGTGTTGCTTTGTTTTCCTTCTGATGGCCCAAACCTGGCATAAAACAGCCTTTCTGTGACTGCCCTCCAATGTTCCCTCTTCCCCTCTTGTGTCTGGAAGATGTTGCAGCCCCAAAGCAAGGATCATCTTTGCTTTGTGTCTTGTACAACACTACCAGCAAGTTTCACAAAAGCACAACCTAAACAACTTGCAAAAATCCACAGGTGCTCCTGTCAGTGTCCGGCTAAATCGCATTCTGCAGCGAATCTTGGAGCATCATCATGCACTAAGGAAGGATGGAGAGGAAAGATGTCCACTGGTTTTCTTTTGCAAAAGCATGATCACGTATGGAAGGAACTGTTCCACCCATTTTAGGTAAGATTAGCAATAAATATTTATCCCTGGAGAATGGGCGTAGGATCCCTTTACACGGCCCTTGTAAGCTTAAAGCAACCCTAGCAGTGTGAATAGTTGGACTACTGACATCTGGTCCAAAGAGTAAGGTCACTGTATTAAATTCTTTGCAACCTTTTAATTCCAGTGACTTTGTTTAAAGCATTCAATATTTTCTATCATTTTTGTTTCAACTTATTTTTAGCCTTTTTTTCACTGTCAAATGTATTGAAGCTGACATAATTATCGCTCTGACTTCCCCAAAGGCATGTATTTACCTACTTGTTAAAAGGCTTTTTCCATGCTGCCATGCTGTTGCTGTGACAAGATGACTTTGAAGGCACAGTAGGTAAAATAATATTGTATATTGCACAGCAACCCCAACAACGAAATGTTAATTTAACCAATAAAGTAACCACATCGTAATTATAATAATCACTATTCCTTATCTCTTAACAGGGCTAAAAGTGGAATTCAGATTTGCCACGTAGTGCTTGTCAGCTCTGAAATTACTACACAAATCACTCCAAGCAGTGAAGTTTTTAGCCCCACCGCCTCAAACTCATGGAAAGGGAGGAAAGGATTCTCTGGAGGAGACCGATGTGGTCTCATAGCCACCACCTTCCTCTTCCAGCTCCCTCCTGCTCCAGCTTCCCATCCTGCTATGATTTTCCTTGTCAATGAATGGGACATTTGGGTGGATATTTGAGATTTTTCCATCTTAGTACTTCTCCAGCTGCCGTTAATTCATCTCTCTGCTCCATAACTCTAGGAATCAAGCAAAAGAACCATCTCTAAAGTAACCAAATTCAAGCCATTAACCCTGAGGAGCAGGTGAAGGGCAACACCATCACCCACAGAGCAAGAGGAGGTCTCAGTTTGGCCAAGCCCAGCTGGTGTCACAGGCTGGACCTACACTTCCCCATGTTCTGTGCTCGGCTGTGCTAGGGCATGCTCATCCACACCATCCAGACTGGGCCAAATTTGGGGAGCATGTGGCTCCCATCTCTTTTACATGTTTTCATTTTCCTTCCATTAAAATCGAGGTTCAAAAACGGCAGCGCTCAGGCAGGTCTCACTCTGGTAGCAAATCATCCGGGGGGTGTGCTGGGACATACTCTCTGATCAGGTCATTTGCAACCAGCCATAGGATTTTGCTATCATTCTTTGTGCTTCTAAACCTCTCTGCTGGCTTTGAAAGTCCCATCCTGAAGCTCATTCCCAGTGTCACGTAAATAAATGGATGCCAAGTTCTCTTTTAGACTCAGAAATGGGTTACTGAAAATATAGTAAATCCGTAGCGATGATGGACATTTAGGAAGGCAGAGAGCTTAAAGTGGGAAAGAAAGGGAAAGAAAGAGATGGAGAGTCTTTTTGTGTTTGTAGGCATGGCAAAGAGATATGACAATGTGCTTGCCCCTTTGCTGAGCAGCAAGTTAGAAAAACTGTGATTCAGCGTAGCTTGAGGGAGGATGATCTAAAGCCGTACAAGGGAATTAGCATGTCTTAATCCATGGCTGCTCCCCAAAATGGCAAGGCAGGAGCCATCTCTGGGTGGTTATCTCAGCTCCAGCGAGGAAGAGTCTGGCACTGCAGATCTCACTGCTTGGACCAGCACTGAAAGGGCAACTGGCCCCAGCCTGTGCTCAAGCAGACTCAAGACATCCAGGGACTGAGGTGTGCTTGGGAACCATGTCCAGCTCAAGAGAAAGGGCCTGCCCTTACAACCCCCTTCCACAGCAGAGACGGGATGGTCCAGCCATCTGCGCACTAGCTCAGCCCTCAGCAAGGGCAAGCTCAAAAACCTGTGCTAGGGAAGTGCCACAAACCCTCCTGAGATGTGGGGCAAGGCTTTTAGTGCAAATAGACCTGTGCAGGCTGGACAGGAGGCAGTTGCAAGCAGAAGACCCCATAGATCTGTCAACACAGTGCTAAGCCTGGACTAATACCTGCTCCTGCTCCAGGACGTGGCTTCCAGACCAAAGATGCCTGGGATCCTGCCAGCCAGGAGCCCCTGTTGTCCCCCTGAGGGGATGGATCTATAGGTGATCCCAGGAAGGTCTTGACATCCTCTACAGAGGATAACCTTTATGAGGTTAATTATGTCCTTATGTTATGAGGACCGAGCGGCGTTGAGATACTCTAGCACCACAAGCCTGTGTGAGGTCCGAAAACAGATTTTTCCCTTCTCACATTTTATGGGGTGTGGAAATAAAGCCAATCCACATCCCAGGCCAAATCTCCCAGCCAGATGCCAATCTGGCTCCTGACTGTGATCCTCAAGCTAATATTAACTTGTCACAGAGGCAACAGCAGAAATCAAAAATGTGAAGAGAGAGCCTGAGTCCACGCTAGCATAGGTTCTGAATTCTGCTCCAGAATTTTTGATGTGAAAATTGGTCTATGACTTTGCAACATACCTGAGGAGTCACCATTAAAAATCAGCACACCTAACACTCGCTACAGGCAGGTTTTCAAGATACCATAGTCCTTCCCTTGCCTTAAAAAGCCATGGAAACAGCAGTATTTCAGGTAGCACGGTGCAGTAAACCTTGGTTAAAGACTTGACTGCAGTCCTTAAACTGCACTGACCAAATCACCCCACCAGAAATTAAGCAGCTCTTGGTGAGGCCAGTGGATGCTATAAGCCAGGGCTCAAGTTGTCCTTTTGCACTACTAGCCAATACGAATCCAGCAAGATATTTCCTATATTTCCCACTGCTACTTCCAAAGCTGATCTTTCTTCTTTCTTCTCCTCCGGGGATATCGCTGGGGCTGGACACCAGGGAATTACCCACAGTGAATCCATCCTTTGCTCCAGCTAATGAGGGAATGTACCAGTAACTCCTTCCTCTGTGTTAAAAGAGAGGGGGTTTAAGCTGTCTCCGCATGCCTTCTCGTCACCCCAGCGCTCCCAAGAGCATTTAACACCAAATCCGCAACATGCATGGCATTTCCCAGGTCTCAGTGGTGAGAAACCTTCATTGTCACCGGCAAATGCCACATTGTACGTTCTGGGGACTAATGGTGAGAAAATGTAACCGTGCCTCTTTTTAATTTTCTCATCAGGTTAGAGGCATGTACATCGTAGGGGTTAATTGTCAGAAACTTTAATTGTTACCCTATGACTCCTGCTTCCCTTGTGTGTTAGTGGCACGCAGTCGGGGCTAATAGTGAGAAAATTTGACTGTAGCTCTACCACACTCTCTTCATTAGGCTAATGGAACATTTTCCTCTCATTTTCTCCCTAGGGTAGCTGTAGGAGTGCTACCTTATAATTGTTGCTCTTACTGTAATTGGCAGTAGTAGGAGGATGTATAATCTCATTGTCTTTCCTGTGCGGCGGTAGATTTATTTATGACCTATTGACAATTCCCAGCCAGCAGCTGTAGCGCAGTGAGTATTGCATTAGCCTTTCCCCCCAGCAAAGGGAAGACTACACAAAGGCTGTTATTAACTAGAAAGAACATGAACCCAAGATGTCCCACAGGACCAAATATTAACATCGCTAACCGCAAACAAAGGCGCTGCTGACCCCGAAGATACGTTGGCGTCTTATTCCCAGGAATAAGACCAACCTTTGTGGATTCGCATGGTTTCTGGCATGCCTCATCTCACCGGTAAAACACCAACGGTTAAGTTCATCCCTGGAGTTGCTTCAGCAGATTAACACCAAAGATGGACCAGGCTGTCTTCGTGCAGATGCCACGCTACCTTGCACCATAGTTCGGTGAGAAAATGAGGTCTTGATTCAGCAGAGCCTGTAAATGAGGGGGGATATTTCAGCCTCACTTGGCAAAGCACTTAAAGACATGCTTAATTTTCAGTTCCTGCTTTGGGATTTTGCTGAACAGGGACCTAAACTGGTTTGGCATGAATAAACCTGCTCCTTCTTCCCAAATGCGACTGTTAGGATCCAGAAGCAGGTTGTAGGTCACAGCTGCTGTTGCCACTTTGCTGAAAGATGCAGCTTCCCATGGATGACACCCTGCAAGCGGCTATTTCCATCCGAGGCTGTCTTATTTACGTCTCCGCGTCCCTCCTATCTAGGAGTCGCTGCTCCTCTTGCCCCCAGCTCCAGAGGAAGGCTCTTTGCCTTTATTCACAGACCAGTGTTTTCATAGCAGCAGCCTCAGACCTCTAAAAAAGCTGGGCTCAGTGCAAGCCGTGAAGCTCTCCAGGCTGGGGGAGCATCATCCTGCAACAGCCTGCGGACAGGCGCTTACCCAACGGGCCCAACAGAGCCAGGATCAGGCCCCGAGCCATCGCGTTATACTGTGTTATAGCAGCCACTGCTGCTGCATGACCACCTAGGGTGGAGAAAATAAATAAAGGTAAGTAGTGGTGTAAGCAAGCGCAAGATCAGAACCTGCAGGACGCTAATGCAGATCCCTTCCATTACGTGTTTTTCAGTGGGTGAAGCGATGCTCTTTTCTCCACCTCTCATCCTCAAGGGTGAGGCAATCAAAGCAACATCTGGAAAACCCCTGTGTCTCCAAAACAGGGAGTCTATGAAAAGCACATCTCTCTCCTCCACTCTACTAGATTTATTTTTTTTTTTTTTCCATCTTCTCTCTGCTTTTCAAAAAAGCAAAGAAGAGAACAAATAAAAAAAAAAGAGGGAAGTAAAGAAAAAAATACTGACCCAGATTCACTGGCAAAGCAAAAACAAAAGAAAGAGGGAGGGAAACACATGTTTGTATCCTGATTCTGCGTTCATACTTACAACAAGGGTCCTGCTCACCTTCATGCTGCTCAGCCAGGTCTATCCGTGCTCCCGGCTCTTCCCAGCCTGGGAAAAGCAGGTTTAGAGCTGGTCAAAGGCATTTCTTAGCAGGCAGGATTTTCTCTCACAGAGGCATTTGCCAGCTATGCCCAGGAACGTGACCCAGGTAATGAGCTTTGCCATTCACCACGTCACGTGCGGGATCTATTTTGGGAGCTGAACCGGCTTTCCTCCGCTGCTGAAATGCTTTGAAGTTGGAGGGGTTGTCTCAGGGACGCCTCTAACGATGAGAGCCGTAACACCCACCCTGACATATTCAGCACAGTTTGTGGTGGAAGCTTTCCCAAGAAAGGCTGGGATTTTCGAAGAGAACCTCCTAGCTTCGGGTAGGATAGGAGAGCCTGCCCATCCAGAGGCAGAGGTGCTGGAGATGGGGTTGCCCGTGCTCGGCTGGAGCCCGGCGGTGGGAAACCAAAGCACGTAGATGCTCTGCAGGAGCCAGAGCCTGGGCTGTCCCACAAGAGCAGGAGCCACGGTGGCCCTGGGGAGTTGTACCCTGAAAACGAAGTTTTTAAAGAGAAACGGGCACATGGCCCATCCAGGAGGAGATGGAGCCTGTGGGCCTTGCAAACCCTCTCTTGAGCTTTGCGTACCTCAACATAGCGACCACCCTGGCATATTTCTTAAATCCCACCACTGATCCCACTCCTCGCTCTTTGTCCATGCCCAGGCCCCCAAGGCGGCCGTTTGTCCTTCCCACCTCCGTAACAGGGTCCAGTCCTCCCAGTCTGAGCCTCACTGGCTGCCAGTGGAAGTTCTGCTTGCACGAGAGGGAAAACCAGCCCTTATCAGCACAGGATCAGCCCCTACCAATGGCAGCACACACGTATCGATAGACAGGATGGATTTTCGGTGTCAGAAGAGTGGTTTTGCTTATCTTTCACTGCACACAGATGAGCTTATTAAAGCCAAGCAGGTCAGGCACATGCTGTAACAGCATGATCTATGTAAAAGGCACTGGGAGGTGTTCATTGTGCTGAGACACTCCACTCCTGACAGATTTATTCCTCTTCATACGAAAAGACTTGACCAGAGTCAAATCTTCCCAACAAAGCCAGTAGCAAGCTCCCCACTAACTTTAGCAAGACCAAGATTTCAGCACCATTCACTGGTTTGTACAGGGAATACTTTAACGAGTCCACAAAGGGAATTACTCTCTCTGGAAGTATGGAAAAAAGAAGAAAGATAATTTTTCTTTTTTAAAGCCTGTAAATAAAAGCTAGAGCTCATTGATGACTTCAGGGAAGATGAATTTATTGCCCCAAGCTGTAACAGTTCCTGTCATCATTGAACAGAATCGCTGTTGCTCTACCAGACCCAGCCTAGCAAAGCTGAGATGATCATGTGTTTCAGACTCACACCCGGGGAAAAAAAAATCTAACACTTTTACAGGCTCCTGAATCCAAGAAAAATGATTTTGCAGTACGTGAGACTCATCTGCATTGCAACTGGGCCTCATTCTTGCTGGCGCAGCTGCAGGGACATGAGCAGCCACATCTGCCCCCTCATCCAGCTGAAAACTAACCAGGTTCGTTCTCAACCGCACCCTCTCCCTGACCTGGCTGGCCACAGCACGGATGCTGATACAAGCCTGCAGGCTGGATACGGCCCAGGACTTCATTTCACCTCCTAGACAGAAGATTATTCACATTTAGATATTAGCTAACCCTGATGTCTCACTGGTGGGCAGCTGGAAGTGGTACCCCCTTCAACTGGTGTTAGATCCAGCAGAAGACGTCTGCCTCCGGCCGGCGGAGATAATCTCTCTCTCGTGTGCTCCCCAGCGACACGCACCATCCAACGTTATCAAATCCAGCTGGTTTGCGTGACTGGCTCTTGCTCAATCAGCAGCTTATTTAGAAAAGTCAGTTTGCTAATTGAGAAAAGTTTAATGAATTTTTGGTGTATGAAAAAAAAAAAAAGATTACTTTATATTACCAATGTGTTCATTTGAAAAATTCATTACATTTATGTATTGTGTTTTCATGTAAATACTTCTGCCAAAATGTATTAGCAAAGAATACAATATTATGGTTCATGGTTCGTGTGGTATCTGAAAGGAATAATTGTATAACTAATCAGTGAAAACAAAGTAAATGTTCCTCTTGAGCTTGTACAATAAAAATCTGAATTAAAACTATTCAGGCTCAAAAATGCAAATATGCTATGTTTCCCATCAGGAAGAAAATAAAAAATTAATATTTAGAAACCTTATAGGAGATCCAGGGTCTCTGGGATTTTCTGACAGTATCGTCGCAAGGCAGCGGTCCGGTCTGCCAGTTCGAACCACTTGTCCATAACACCGTCCTGCAGCCCCCCCAAACAGTTCAGGGCTGGTTTGGGCTTGGGTAGTTTATTTTTGGGGGGTGATTTTTCACTGCAACTTTGTCAAACCATCTCTCCAGTGTCAGGGCAGAACGGGAGCGATACAGGGAAACAACCCCAGGGTCTTGCAGAGAACAACCTGCTGTTGAAGTATATATTTGAATATATTCAAAGCGGATAACCGATGCTGGCATTTGTAATTCAGAGTCAATCCTAGGGGAGGAGAGCTGGGGGAGGTGACTCCAGCCTGAGCTGCGGTCACCATGACCGGGTCTGAAATGGGGCAGAGCTAAGGGACCCCAAATTTGCCCTCTGCTCCGGGCGCTGCTGCATCTCAGCCCGACGGCATCTCCCAGGAGCAGTGGGACTCGGTGACTCTTCTCTCCGTGCGACAGCGAGTCATCTCAGAACCAGTACGGCACCAGGGCAGGACAGTCTGTCCCGTTACCTGCACAAGTCCTCACCCCTGACCCAGGAGGGAGCGCGGAAGCAGAAGGAAGGGTTTGGGAAGGATTTAAAATCCCCGCTAAGAGCACAGCAGAGTCACGCCCAGTGCTAAGCAGCTGGTGGCGATGGCCATTCACTGGGGGAGAGTCAGTGCAGCTCCCATCCAAACCCTCACGGCTTATCTGGGCTTACCTGTAAAATACAGATAGGAAGCAACCAGCAATACCTCTGGTATCGACGAATTAAAGTAATTTCCCAGTTATTTCCCATTCATATAGCACTTTTTATGTATATACGTAGCTCAAACTGGAAGCATGAGACAGCTTTTCTCATAGATCTGGTGGGGATCCCTGTCCCTTACCCAGGCTGCTCTGAAAAGCCACAGATCAGAGCTATACCAAGAGGGGTTTTTTGGAAGCAGAGAGGCTGGATGAGCAGCCCAGCCCATGTAATAGGTACAGCAGGGCCACAGCCTCTGGGTTTTCCAGATGGCAGGGAAATGTGGCAAGCAGGTCAGAAAGAGGGAACAAACCAAGCGGAGTCATCCTGACCCTGGGCACTCCCAAAAAGCAGGGGAAAAAGAAGTTTTGCTCAGACTACAGAGAACTCTGTAGGGACATGGTTTAGTGGGCATGGTAGTGTTGGGTTGACGGTTGGACTGGATGATCTTAGAGATCTTTTCCAACCTTCTATGATTCTATGATTAACTCACTGTGGTCACCAATGGTGTGTCTCTGATGGACCCAGGACCTCAGGCAATGCACAGGGTGGAGCCTCCTGGATGGGATCTGCATGTCCTGACAGCAAAGAAAAGAGAAAAAAAAACAAAGCACGAAGCAAAGGAAAAAAAATCCACTTTCAGCACCACTATGGGTCTTTCTGATTTGCACAGCCAAGTGCCAACACCTTTTTCATCACTCGGGTACTAGCAGAGCTGAAGGGCTTCACCCAGGCTGCCAGCGAAGAGGCAGCCTCCTTCAGCAAAACCACAAAAAAAGCAGAGGCGGAGGAGATTCAGCGCAGCCAGGCCGACTGCCAAGGCCGCGGGGTACGAGATGGAGAGCATCCAAAGCTGCTCACCTGGGGAGGATGCGTACGTAGGCAGAGCTGCCTGTTCCCAGGATAAATAAAGTCATCCAGGATGCCCTATGCGGGATGACATGAATCCCAACCCTCTTAATCGAGTGAGGACCCCAAACCCCCACCCCTCGGTCCAGCAGCTGGGGCGTCCCTTTCCCCAGAACCAGGCTCGTTCCTGCAGAAAGGTTAATATCCGCAGTGCTAAATTATTAACCGCCTCAGGGCACACACCGCTGCTCTCAGCCAAAGCCGGATAAAAGCACTCATGCAGGCTTTTAAAGTAATTTTGGGGGCTACCACAGTAGCCTTGATCATTACAGATGCAGTGGCTGAAATGTAGTAGCTGGTGCCTTCTCGGTGGAGCGAGTTCAGTGTCCGCTGCCAGCCTGGGCTCTGAGCAGGCAGGAGAAGCCACAAGGCCACCTCGGCTCCTCTGGGCTGCTGTGTGCAGAAATGGCCTCGTTCAAGAGTGCACTAGCTCTCTTTAACCACAAGAGTGTGCCTGGATCACAGTTTTGGGAAAATGTTAGCATTTTGCGAAGATGATGTTAAAACCTTTCCTCCTCATCTGCAAGAGAAGGGTCCTGGCTCTACCCTCCTGCCCACATGAGATCCCCCAAAACATCGCTGTCCTCTCTGGAAGCCACCCTGCTCCTCCCAGCCCCCAACCATTACTGCTCCCCCCATCTTGCACCCGTTCTGCCCCCAGCAAAACTGGGTTTTGCCTGAACCACTAAGATGAGATCTAGGTATTCTGGGAGAGTCTTGGTCCTCCTTTCATCCAAGGACCAGCCATGATCCTCTGTAGGCTTCAGGAGAAGAACCAGGAGCTCGGAGCAGGCACTGTCTTTTGTTACATGCCTGGGTAGGGGTTTTCTGCCCCAAGGACATTTTTATTTCCAGGCATACAGCACTGGGCATCAGTAATGTTCCTTAAAGCTGTAAAGTCTGGAGATGAGTCCCTGTGTCTACAGGGTGGAATTCTTCTCACCAATCTTTAAGGGGTGTCCTAACTGCTAACTTCATCTGAGCTGGTTATCGGGTTCTTTATTATAAATAGGCATTTCTAGGGCAAGACCCATCTGAACTGCTTCAGTCGGTGGCTGTAGGATGAGCATAGACTGCAGGATTAAAAAGCGTGTTTTAACCCACATAAAGGGAGCCAAGGGTGTCTAGTCCAGCTCTAGGTGGCACTTGTAGACATTGTGTTTGGTCAGCAAATCTCACCTCCACTGTCTGGATATGAATGTGTTTGTATGATACTCTGGGGTAAGGTATCACCTGGGGGATTATTTTAGGGGAAGCCAAACTGATTCGGAAATTCACTCCTGCTGTTTGAGCCCTGCTTTCCATGCAGGACTGTTCATATCCGTATATCCCTCACTTAGCTGGGAATGAGTGCTCTGAGCATGGCTTGATCTCAGATCACCTGAGCATCAACTCCGACCCCTTACGGCAAGCACTCTGTTTTGCCGGTGTCCTCTGAATCAGCCCGTGCCGGTTATTGCCAGAAGTAGGAGATGGCGGGGCAGTGAGTCAGTGCTGCACGGCCTCGCCTTCTGCACAGATGGGCAGCCTTCTGCAGCCAACACCAGCTGCAAGGCCCAAGGCGTAGGCAAGAGGTTTTTGTCTGCAGCGGCTTCAGAGTAAAGCTTTGTGCCTTTAAATTCACGGTGACGTATGTACCAGACTGATAAAAGTGATTGCTGACCTCCATAGGGTTGAGAGTTTTCACAACACCCAGCTCCATATGGTGGGCTCACACTGAGGATCTGAGGTCTGATTTGGAGCCGAACACTCCCACGTCCATGGGTATTTGGATGGAACTGTTCGGGAGCCACTGTAGGAACCAAGCCAAGCTGCCAAGTCTTGGGCTTGGTACAAAGCTGAGCTCCCTCAAAGCAAAGGTGATGGGGAAGATGGATTCGGGTTGGCAATAGCTCCCTGTCATTTTCCGTTTACGAATGAAGACCAAACTCTGTCGGCAGCTGCCATCTGTATCAGCCTACTTGGACACAGCCATTTCTCTGCATGGGATCCAGGCAAAATAAGACAGCCAAGATAAACATTTGGTTCAAAAAGTGCTCACAGCCTACCAGGAGCAAAAGGACATATTGTTCATCTGAATGCCAGGGTTCCTCCTGGCCCACTCTCCAAAATGGGACTGGTGGCCTGCCCTGCCTGTTCATTGGTCTCGACAACACCTTTTCTTATGCATATAGGTGGGAGGATTGAACATAATATACGTGCTATGAAAACATTAGAGCAGAGAATGTTTTGGAAGCTACCTGGCTATTTCATCAGTAGTGGTTTCCTGGCTCTCCATCTATGTGGCTTCTCAAATAAGCTCATTTTTTAACAGCTTTTGTTGTATTAATTCAGCAAAATTGTTTCTGTGGGCCTTTCATGGGGGGAGGTTGTTGATGCCCTCTGTGAGTGCACTTAAATGTTTTCTCCCTGTATTTTGAGGTGCAGCAGACTCGGGGAGCACATTCTGATCAGGCTTCCCAGCTCCGATCTGCCTCTCCCAGCAAAGGATAGGTTTGGAGAATTTTTCTTTCCTTTATTCCATTTATACAAGAGTCAAATATTGTAGGCAATAAACCAAACATAGTAAAAAAAAATTCTTCCATATAAATAAGTATGTATTGCTTGCACATGTGTTGAATTATACCTTACAGATGAGGAAGTGCTGTCAACAGCACTGGACTAGAGCAACAGTTATATTCAACAACGTCTGGAACATAAATGAGGCTGAGAAATACCTGAGTATTAAATGCCTATTAGCTATTCTGATGGTCTTTTAAAAAAAAATGTGGATTATGTTAGGACACAGATTCTGCCTTCTCTTTCTCTGCCTAGTATATTACTTATCTTCTTCAATTTTGCTGGGAATTGAATTTTTGTTTCCATGGAACTATCAATACTGCTACCCAGACTTCCTTCCTGAGCAGGTAATAGCCATTAGAGTCTATCATTACATATCTATATTATTTGGTACCCATCAACACAGAATTTCCCTGGAGTTTACCCTACACTAGGGTCACCCAGTCACTAGGTGTTGGGATTTATTCTCTTCCCTTGACACAAATCTTTAGCTTTGACTATCCCACGTAATTGTGTACTACCAGCAAGCTGTGGCACCCCAGAAATCCCTTTCTTTTCTGGTCAGCTCCAAATATTCCTGCCTGATAAACTCTCCAAGGTGAAAAATGATCATTATTTCTATATTTTCTTTCCTCTCTTTGAAAAAATAGTAATTCCTGACCGGGTTTCCCTCTTCCCCCAAGATAACGCCATTTCTTAAAGAATTGATTGTGATAAACCTGCTAAAAAGCTTTCTGTAGGGACCGATCTTCCCCAATCTCCTATATTTCCAAGTATCCTAGTGTAAAATTAGATGATACGTCTTGCCAATTTGCCTGCTACAGAAACAAGACCTGTCAGTCTGTGGTTTCCAGGGTACCCCTTGCATCACCCAGCCTCATAACCACACGGAATCAGACTGATTCAACCCACACTTGCTTTTTATCTTGTCTCCAGCACTGGCCAAAGTGAACATCGAGGAAAAGTACAAGAACGGGATGAGCATAAAGTGTGTTTCCTCCGATACCATCTCAGTCTCCAACAATTTGCCTCTTGGGAACTTCCTGAGCCAAAGATGTTTGCAGATAGTCAGAAGCCCTCAGTCGATGCTTCCCTCTGGCCTCTTGAATCCACATAAACTGTTGTCATTCACAATTCCACTTCATCTATAGCCTTTTGCCATCCCCTATACATATATATATGTATATATACCCCCCTCTATATCCATAAAGGAACCAGAACTGATGGAGCAAGTCATAGATTTACATCATGACATAACAACGTTAAAATCTGGTGTCACGTTTAGCACTTCCCATTCCTCTGGTAAGCATCACTGCGTTCATAAGATTTTTTGGTTACATTTCTGATGCTTATTTTTTCTCTTTATAATATTCAAATTCAGGAAGTTTGACATTTTCTACCCTGAATGTTTCAGAGGATGCTGGAAAACATCCAGTACTCATTTTATCACTTTACTTTTTGGCCAGATTTCAGTGTAGCCTTTTTTCTTTCACACAGAATTGAAAGATCATACAACAGGTTAGTTTTTCATATGTTTTATTGTTTTAAATAATTAGTTTAATTTACGCTCCCTTTGTGTTCTCTTTTCACAGACTTTGCAATCAATATGTTTACGAGCAACTGAAGACATCATGAATATGTGTGTGTATTAGCGGATAAATGCAGAAATTACAGTTTGAATTCACTGACACAAGCATTCACCCCTACAACACAATTTTGAGAGTTTAATCAAGAAACAAAAACTTGTGAGCCCAAACAAAACATCTTGACTTTCTCATTTCAATTGCTAAATACTCAGCCAGGCTGCATATGAATGAATTACGGACCTGAAATTATGTGCATAAATTATTTGGCAAACAAGTCTGAGTAATGAACAAATGTGGGTGAATTGTTGTGTTGGGGAAAAGAAAACGAGGAGTGATTCATTCAATCACCTACTCGTTATGGCTGATTCCCCAGGCTCAAATTAGGCAATAATCAAGGATCCTTCAGCACGGCTGCTGGGGCGAGCTCGGATGGGCTGTGAGCCTGCAGACACAGGATCTGAGAGCTTCTGCGTAGCTGGGGCCGGTGCCTCCGGCATCCGACGCTCCTTCATAGCGTGGAAGTGCCCGGCCAGTTCTGGTGCGGACACTCGGACACCCCACACGCATTGGGGAATTGCAATTCCTGATCTCACTTCAAAATACTTCCAAGTGTCTCTGTGCCAAATAATAGTCAATGCGCGGCCTAAGCCAGACTGACTGCTATCTTGTAGCGTAAGCAGGGTTATCACATAGGCACAGGTAAAACTTACCTTGTGTGTATCTGAGTTTCAGTACTTACACCGGACACAGAACATGCACTGAAGCCTCACAAGGATAGCTCCTGCAAACTCCATGTTTTGGCACATCCCACAGGATAAACCCCGATGAGGATTTGTTTGCAGGAAGCCCCATCTTCCAGCCTCGGATGGAAAGGGCCACTCTAAACATCCATCCATAAGCCCTGTCCTTGCAGAGTGGTGGGGCAGGGGGAGGAAGGGCTCTCCCCGCCGCTCCCAGGATGTCAGCCTGAACCCTCCTGAAGGCTCCCTCCAGTCAACCCAGCGGTGAGTACCGAATCACACAGGTTCAAGCAGTCCCACCACCTCTCCCCTGTGCTCTCCCAATGGATCTAACGAGACTTTGACAACGGGCTTCCCAGTAAGCGGGTTATGTTGCAGGATAAGCTATATATAAGCTTGCTCCACTATCTGCTGTGTGATATCTTCCTGCTATGCCAAGGAGCAAGAGGAACTGCTGTCATTATGCGCATCCGCAGAGCAGAATAGCCATTACCTGAAAATGTGAAAATGATGCATAGACCCATCAGATCCAAATCTATATTCCCAGTTGTAATTACAAAAGAGTTTTAAGAGTGATTTAGGAAATCTCTACCTCTTGAATAAGGCTGTCTTCTAACCATTTCTTCAAAGGCACGTTCTTTTCCCATGCAGAATTATTGGTCACTTGGATTTTGAGGTTTGCATGGGATTTCTGGAAACCTTGTTCTTGATGAAGGATCCTGACAAACTTGTACACAGCTTACACATTGAGTGTGACCTCTGACCAACAGCTTCTCTCCATCCAACCATGCCCCCAGCCCCACCTCCTGACTACTGAGCCAACGCAACACACAAAGTTCAGCTTCACAGCTTTCCGACTGCCCTTCGGCCTCACCAGGCACGTGTTTCATAGCTCTGATGTTTTGGGGAGAAGCATTCCACTAGCTGTGCTAGATGGTTACTCTCTGTGTGCACAAAACACAGCTGGTATCCAGAGATCATCTAGGAAGCCAAGGATCAACAAAACATCCTCTGTCCTGAAGATTTTTGCTTAAACGCCTCTCCAATCAGACTTTTGGCTACTTAGTTTTCTGCTGAATTACAGGACGCAATGCGCACTGTAGTGAAGAGCAGTAGGTGGAGGTTTTCTATGCAAACACAGGGCTAGGTAGATTATTAGCATGGGCCAAAATAAGCTATGTTCTCCTTTCATGCGTCCCCATCACATTTTTCAGGATCTAACCGCATGGGCCAAAATAAGCTATGTTCTCCTTCCATGTGTCCCCATCACATTTTTCAGGATCTAACTCTGAAATGCCCACAGCTTTGGTTTTGGCTAGCAGTTCTCATTCAGTGCTTAGGCAACATGGAATATACGTTCAAAATGCCTTGAAGAATGTAGAAGTTACTATCCCCATTTTAAAGGAGAGGAGAAATAAAAGCAGGAAAGAGATTAAAACCAGCAGTCACATAGTGGGGAAAGAGGTTTCCACTGTAGAAGTCCACTGCCATGTTGACAGCTTTACCATTAAATGTCGTCTGTTTCTTGCAAAGGCTGTAGCAACCAATCTTTCTTTTTTTTTCCAGTGCACGACTTTTAGATCAAGACCATAATTGTAACAGTTTTGTCCAGAGTCGTGACAGGGCATCAGTGAAAGAGTGGAGTAAAAGCATTCAGAGCATCAAGGGTCCTGTTATTTTCCTTTCAGGGAAAATATACAGCAAAACAAGCTAAATCTGAATTTTGGTTCTGCTGACCACCAAAACAAGGTTAAAGGTGAGATTCCCAGGCAACTTTTACTCCAACCATCCTCCTCCAGCCACTCCTGATTTCCTGAGTATCAGTAGCAGGTGGTGCAGGAGATACTGCCAAGGCTTACTTGGAGGATATTTTGGAAAGTATTAAAAAAATTCCCTTGAACTATTCTGAGCACTCTTCTGCCTCAGAAAGGAATGTGGAAACTTGCATTTCCTCACTAAAAGCAAAATACCACTGCCTATCTCTGGCCCTGCATGAGCCAACTAAGCCTCAATGTAGAATAGGCAGTATGAGTTGAATTCTTGCCCCAGGGAAATCAGAGCTGAGTTATTGTTCAGTGGCATCAGGATTTGATTCAGTGTGAATAGGAGAAAAATCAAGGCAAAACTATGAGATCCCAGCCAGCAATATACTTAAACCCACATCTAAGCTTAAGGTCATGAATAGTCCCAAATCAAATACAAGTACTGGATGTACTGGTCTTAAGTGAATAAAAATGGATTTATGCATGCACGGTAATAAATTTTAAGAAGGGTGATGTTTTGAGTTGCCTAATTCCCTGCAGCATTTTGGAGTTTCTGTTTCTAGTTATCTTAAATATCTACACCATGATGAAGAGAGAGTGACAAGATCAGCATTGCCGCAGTGTGGTATGGAGCAAGTGGGAGTTTCACTTCCCAGGCCAGCTATTCTCCCTCTCTGCTCCCTGAGGGAGTCCCGTTGAAGGGGAAATTTGCCCCTCTGGTGTCATAGAAGAGAAGCGAGCAGCAGTTCATACGCCACTTTACACTGAAACCTTTGTTTAATACTGTGTAATGTAACTTTTAATATAATTAGATTAGCAGTCACAAAATACTTTGCTAGTTCTGTTCTCAGTGCCCTCCCTGCCAGTGAAGTTAACAAAACGAGTGATATGGCGTTACCTTCCCGTTTGACACACGTGCCTGTGATGTAAAATCCACTTTTGACAATAAAAGATTATTATATTGCTGGAATTTTAATAAAAGCAGAGTACGAAAAGACCTCAAGAACCTTCCTTAATCTATTCCTGTGTAACAAGAAAGGATCAGCTGTACATTTTTTGTTCTTAAAAGTTTTCCATTATAACCTTCCCCAGGAGCTTATTGCAAGACTTCACTGTCCGCACAGTTAACATTTTTCTGAATTCTCTTGGTCAGTACTTCTTATCCTGTCCACCACGGACATGCAGAAAAGATTATGGTGCCTCGTGTCAGCTGACTCCTTCATAAGCTGCAGAACCCCAGCATGCTCACTTCTCCATCACAGGTCCTGTTTTCGAGCCCTCTGCTCATGGCTGTGCGCTGCTCCGCACGCTCCTGCATCAGCCCCCATGGTTCTTGCAGAGCAAAGCCCAAAGCTGGGCTCCAGCTGGTGTTTCCTGACGGCTAAGGGGAGAGAAAGGGCTCCTCTTCATGCTTTTCCAAAGAACTCCAGCTGTTCTCCAGTTGTTCTCCAGCCTGTATTTGTGTAGTTATTTGTTCCTTCCTAAGCCTAGCACCTGTGCTCGTCCTAATCAAAGTGTCCTGCCTTTTTCAGACTGTATTTCTGATTTCTCAAGATCCTTTGCAACTCTGGCTCTGGCTCTGCAGTCCATCCTTGCATGGCTTTGCCTCCAAATGTAAAAAATATTCTTTCTAGTCCATTGAGAAGATGGAATAATACACCAGTTCTCACATAATGTCTCTTACACTTTACTGGTGAACCCCTGAGAATTATTCCCTGAAACAATTTGCACTCAGCCATTTATAACTTCATCTATATGACGTTTCCTTGGCTCGCTTACGAGAATGTCCCGGCAAAAATCTAACTAATATCAAGACTTACGACTTGAACTGTTTCTCCTCTGTCTCAAAGCCTGTTACCCTGTCATGTAAGGAAATGAGATTGGTTTGACATGATTTCTTTTTGACAGATCCATGTTGACTGTCACTAATCTCCTTGTTTTCTCTTAAATGCTCACAAATTGATTGGTTTTTTTTTCCAGGACTTTTCAGGAAATTGAAGATAAGCTGATGTGTCTATAATTCCCTAACTCCTCCTTCCAACCTTCCCCTTTTTCAGTAAGTTTCCATTCCCATCTTCTTTGTCCTCCACAGTTTTTAAAGGTACTTACTCCTTTAAATATTTCATACCATAGGGAGTCTATCAGCAAAAGAAAAACAGCAACTGGCAGAGGACCTTCGAAAAAGATTATCATACTTTAATGACCATATGCTAAATCATATTTTAAACAGCTTTAGGTAGATTTTTTCAAGAGACTATAGTGTTGGTCTGTCTCTGTTACTGCTGAAGTAAATAAGAGATTTCTCATTGGCTCCAACGGAAGCTCACTGTCAATGAGAAAAAGGAGGGGTGACAAAGGAAAATAATTAGGCTGTAGCTTCAATTGTGCATTCCCATGCAAGGTGCCCTGACTCGCCGCAGCGATAGCAGTTGACTTCACTGGTCTTGCTGCTCACAGATTTTGAATATTTATTTCCCTAAATCCAGAGATGTTCAATATACATTGGTATGGTAAATGGTGAATATGGTGCCTACTGTACAGCTGTCAGCAAGGTCACTTAAAAGGATACAGAGTCACGTGATTTTTTAACACGCTGTAACTACATTCTCCTTTTGCTTGACAGCTGTAAACCAAACCCAACTGAAGTGGTCAAACTGAGCCTAAAACTGTTGACGGGTGTTATTGCAAGAAAGTATGCCAGTGTGCTCCTTTCACACAATAAAGTGGGATGGGTCAGAGTGCGTGGGTGAGCAGTTCATGCAAGAAGATCAACATACTGACTTGCTCAAGTGAAAATATCTCCTTGTGCAATCCAGAGAGCACCAAACAATGATGGAACGAGCAACCAGCTGGATGAGAAAGCCAAACATGCATAATTCTCACAGCACTTTCCCTTCTGTGCCAGGGACTGTTTTGAGTGGAGTTGGGTCTATATGTACCAGCTGAGATCTTAGCTACCGACCTTAGCTTTGCAGACGTACATTGAGCTTTCCCATACATCATATTTGCAGCTTCCCCCTGAACCCTTCCTTCTCTGCCCCTTTCAATAAGGGGTTGGGAAGAGAAGAGCTGTCTCCAGCTGTTGGCAGTGCAGCACATCATTTTAAATTAATCATTCCCCATTAGCTTCACAAGCCAGATGCCAGGCATAGTGGAATCGATCCTTTTCTATGAAATCACCCCTAAATAAGCATCTCTGCTCTTAAGTACATTTTCACTGGGTTTCTAAGCACACATCAAGCCCCAGTTCAACATAAAGGCGGGGAGATTCCCTCTGCTCTTTCCGTTGTTCATTCCAATACTAGGGAGGGCTGCTGTGACCCCGTGAGACAGGGAGAAGTGAGAGGAGTCTTGGCAGGGTAGCAAAGACAGAAAGAAACTCTTCCTGAAAAGCTCAAGAGCTCCTTATTAGAAGGAGCATTCTTGAATGAGGTTACCGACACACCTTTTACTCTTCATGCTGAGCCATGATTTCTTCCTGCCATTGAGAGTAGGCATGGTTAAGAGAAGTCCGCTTTAGTTATCAAGGAGTCACATGATTTCACCTATAGTAGGGGAAAAAAAAAGGTAAGACCAAGAAATGGAATAAATATTGTCATGATTGACTCACCCTTCACAGATCTCTGCTTTTTTTTTTTAACCTGTCAAACCTCCATCATTATCATTTCACACTTGGTTTCAACATAGCTACAAAGGTAGAGATGGCAATTCTGCTGCTATATTGATCCTGACACTAAAAGTCCTTGTCTCGCACGAAGAAAAATGTTATCCTCCCAGGGACTGCGGTCAGAAAAGATGCAGGTAGTGACTTTTGTATCTTCCTCTGGTAAAATAAACTTGGTTTATGACACAGGGTCACTGCTGTGTGAATTGCAGAGGCTGGCGTGCTGTACAACACTACCCCCTTGTGATTTCTCTTGTTACAACACTTTCTAAACCGCTGTTTTCCAGACGGAGCATTTTACGTGGAAGATTCCGTCTCTGAGCACGAATCCTACCACTCAACAGCCAGTTTCCTCACTGGGAACTGAACAACACTATTTGATACATACACATACGTTTTGTTTTTACTGAATTCCTCTTTTCTTGTGCCTATAATCTTGTATAATTTTTATATGATTCTATATTTGCTGCTTCAGGAACTTGGACAGACCTGGTATTTCCACTTCTTCCAGCCCGTGTTGCATTTCCTCTCTGAATGCAGAGTTCAGTGCAGAAATTTCAGACTTGCATGTATATCTTTGCTATCATCTTGTATTTATTTGAGCTGCAGAGGACCAAAACCAAGCTGCTTTAGTTGAATGACAGCACCTTTGTCCACACAGTTCATGGCTGGGCTCTGAAGAGATCATAGCCCAGCTAGAGCAGCCGGTGCAGCGCTGGGGAGATGCTAGTTCAGCTCCTGCTCAAGTACGGGTGCACAAGTGCAGCACCCAAAGTACTAAAGCTGCGGACATTTAGCCCCGCTTCAGCTGGCTTCACGAATCGGAACAGCCTGCCAATTGTTCAGACCCCCTCTTTACCCTTAAAGTATCACAAAGAGGACAAGGAAATCAGCACAGGGATCCCTGCGCTCCATCGCGAGGTGCAGGCATGCTCTTACACCCGGCTGTCAAGGAACAGCAAAGTTGGACACTCCAGAAGGGAAGGGGAGCTGGGGACAGAGCGTGACAGCAAGGAGGGCTCGGTGGAAAAGGTGAGGACAGCAGGGTGGTCTCACCAACAAAGGCACAGCCCAATAGTACCTGAGCAAAGCAAGCAGAGATGCTTTGGTGACAGTGACCAGGTTCAGCTGAGAGTCCAGGTCACCGCACAAGTCCCCGGCGATGGGGCAAGCGCAAGGTGAAGCAGGTGTGGTCGTGCTGGTCAGCCATCAACTGCACTATCTCAAAGCTGTCCCTGAGTCCAAATGGGCAAACCCCCAGGAAGAGGGATGCCCTCATGGCTGTACCACTGACAAGGCCTACCTGAAAAATCAGATTCCAAAATGTCTCATTTGTTTTTGACTTGGACAAGTGGAAAGGAAAAAGACATAATTTTATTATTGCTTTGCTGCTGAACTCAGAGTTCAAGTAACATGGTCACTGTTACATGCTGGGTAGCTTTTTTAAAGAATCATTGTGGATAAGTGAGGAACAATGGAGAACATTTTAGTTGGAAGGAATTCTATTTCCATGTCAAATGCTCATGTCAAACTACTTCCCCTTCTTTGAGAAAAAAAAAAGAATACTTCTTTGTTAAGCATTGACCTGCTCATACGGTTTATTGCCCAGATTAAGTACAACTCAACATTCTGTCTCCACCATCCTTATTTCTGGTGCAGCTGGGATGTCACCTTTATTATGACAGAGAACATGGCATGCTTAGATGTCCATTTTCCGCCAAGGTATCCTTGAGTTTAGATCTAATGTAGAGCAACTGTGAAGCTAAATCAATGTGTAGGTACTTGCCTTAAAATACTTCAGAGAAAAAGAGGAAGGCCATCAATAGCTCCCTTTCTTTTCATAGATAACAGAACTATACAGGAAGAGTTTCCTAAGTGTGTGCTGTTTTCTTAACAAATAAATTAGCCATAGAAACCCCCAAGGTCACAGAGTTACCGAACAAAGAACTAGAAACAATGAGGCTTGTGTTCAAGCCCCATCCTACTTTAGAAGGTGTGGTTCGCAACAGCGTAAGGGTGCTCAGGGCTGCTGGAGGTTCAAAAAGCAGTGAGAGGAAATTTAAGGAATAAAATGCACCTAAAGCTATTAAGAAAAAGGTGCCACTTCTGGTTCAGAACATCAGTTTAAAAAGCAGCTGTTGTCATAATAAAGACAAGAAATAAGACAACTAAGAGGCACAGTAGGCACTCAGACCGAGAACATCTCAACAGTGGCCATAGGACAACTTCCACCTAACTTCAGAGAGTGGCAGTGGGGGTATCTGTCCGAGATGAATGGGTTATGCTGGGTTACCTTTATTTAATGGAATGATGGCACCTCCAAAACACAATTCACCTGACCTGCTTTAGCAATGTACTTTAGGATGAGCTGAATCCCACCACAGGAGTGCCTTTTCCTCTCCATTGACATTAAGGGGAACCAAAGGCACCAGCTCAGAGGTGTCTGTCCTACCTCTGTCCTACCCGTGTCTACCTTTGGTCAGACGGATCCTTGCTATGGACAATGAACTGTTAAGATCAACATCAGAACTAGGACCTTCTGAGTTTGGAAGTGGTTCAACAGGTATTGGAAGTGGAACAAAAAATGTTACCAGTGTGTTAGAGAGCACATAAAAGAGGCTTTTTTTCCCATGGTACCTGTAACCTCATTGCAGGTAACACAGTGTTTTTGTAATAAGTCAGATCATCTTCACCTTCTCTAACAATGTTTGCTGGTGCTGGATCATCTTCTTAACACAGGTAACAGCCCTAACATGTGGCTCAGACGCTCTCAATCACACTGCTGCAACATGGCAAATGAGAACCAAATTTGGGCCACCCCTACGCTGACATGACATTTGTTTGCTCTTTCTGTTTAAACTACCCGAGGACAGTGAACTTCACTGTACTGCCGGTGTGCCAGAGCAGTTCCGATCAGGCCCACAAATATCCTTTGGTGCCTGAAAACAGACACAAAAACCTATTACACCCTTGAACAAAATTACGTATGTGAAGGACCTTTGGAGATAGAAGCGTCTAAACACTAATCTGCAGAGCAACTGTAGGACACGTAAAGCCAAGATGAATAGAGATAATATGCATTAATCTTTCTGAATGGAGTCTTGGAAAAGAAATAAATCTAAAAGGATACAGAGACCCATTTCATTCTCAAAAAATTAAGTATTTCTGTCATTAATTACTTTGAATAAAAACCTTGTAATTCACTCACTTTCAAATAGGCATTTTACTCTTTTCCTACTTTACTTCAGAACTCAGCAATTCATAAATGGAAGCCTGTTACAGTCTATTTTCTTCCTAATTAAAGAACCCTGTTAGGACACGTAGAGAAGTTGCTGGATTTTCCTTTTAAGTCCAGACCTGTCACTTCTTTGAAAAATAACTGTAGCAAATGAAAATGAGCAAGTCTTACAACAGCCCTGCAAAGCTTTCATGTGAGAAAAGGAAGAACCCACTATTTCTCTGTATTTTGAGAGGCTGTGTTTTAATAGAATCCTCACATCTAAAGGACTTGTTTGTTGCTGTGATATTTAGTAGCGTGTTCTTAAAACAGGCATTATTTAATACAGAACAGCAGCGGAGAAATTGGATCGCTTGAGACTACTTCTTTCAGCTTTGCAGAGTTTCAACTGTTATCAGTTGCACAACGCAGTCCAAGGCCTGCCTTTGCCTACCCAGACGAGGAATGACGTCCCTCACGCTCCTTTGGAAGGAGCAACAACTCCTGCGCTCTTCCCTGATCTGCAACAGTGTGTCACCAAAACACGGCTGGCGCCTGTCCCTAGACTCAACACTGCTGGCACTGTCCTCGTGGGCAGCGCCTGTGCCCAGTCAGGTTTGGGCTGATCAAGCAAAACAAAGCACCAACGCCAATGTGAGCGTCTCCTGGGGTGTGAGCGAGGGCAGGGGAGGCAGCAAAGGGAGACGTTTGAGGGCGCATCGCCGGAGGATTCACAGGCACAGCCAACCCCGGCGCCCAGGCAGAGCGGGAGCAGCGGGGCACGGGCCTAGGCCGAGCGGGCCTCAGGGCCCGCGCCTGACCCCAG
>NW_009213412.1:0-10837 GCF_000690835.1 Fulmarus glacialis | reverse complement strand
TTTTCCAACCTTAATGATTCTATGAACTTATTTTATGAAATCTTTTCTTCAAAACATATGCACTCAGCAGATCTAGCTTTTTAAGAAAAAGTTAGTTTAGATTATTTTAGTTGACATTAAGCTTTCACTCCTTACTTAGGAAGTGTTCCCAAACTTAATATTAATTTTAAAAAGAAAATAATTCTTCCAATCTGTTATCTTTGGCTATAAAAACCAATCTTCCTCAAATTAGTAAAGCTATTCCATTCTTCTGTATGAGGCAGAAAGAATCTTTTTAATATGCAGCTACACATATTTGTAAAACTACCAGCAGTCCAAATCTTTCCTCCTCTTAAAATACTTCAGCAAGCTTATGCTGTTACATTGCTACAATCTCACAGTTCTTACTAGTTTTGTACACCTCATGCAGCTAGCCATGATTTACAGCTAAGATAAATTTCAAGGCATAGATAATAACTATTCAAATGCTATTTTTTTTTTCCTGCAAGACAGTGTCCTCTTCATTCAAGTGATTGCTGGAGCTCTCTTTTCCAATCTTCCATGCATGTTTTAGAACAAGGCTAGCTTCAACCAGGGACTTAATCCAAGCTTTTAATCACAAGCAAGGTGCCCTTGAGATAAAAAGACACGATTTACTGCCCTTTCTTTATTTCCCCTTGAAACACTTCTATTCTAATTTTGCATTTACCTAATAAAATAATTGCAGGAAATGAAACTTGAAAGCTTACCTTTGTGATTGTTACCTATGCATACCAACTACTTTTGCTTATAAAAGTAACCTGTTAAAAGACTACTGTACAGGAAATTGAAAAGGACTGTTTTTCCTGGTAAGAATAAAAATCCCTTTGATATCTTTCAGTTTGGTTTCTGAAGAAATCATGGTTTTCTTGTTACTGCACCGTGTCTCTTGATCCACCCACTCACAACAGCTGGGCCTACTGACTGACCTAAATGAAACCTCTCAAAGATATGAAGTTCCCAGATGTTTACAAAAAACCTGAGACCGAGCAGAGAAGGAGGACTGAAGTCAGTGCTGACGCTGCAGGTAAGCGACTGGATACCGCTCAGGTCTGTGACCAGCTCCGTAGCACATATGCGCTGGCTGACCAGCTGGCGTCAGACTGGTCACAACATGCACCACCTTTTGCCGAGGAAGATGTATGAGGGATTAAAGGGCGGGTGAGAGCTATATCAACTTTTCACAGAATACACATTCCCGATGCAAACCAGCTGACAGTTTCCTAGGGCAACCAGATTGTTCCCAGAGCTTCTGCAAAAGTTAAGAAAAGAAAATCAATGCCAATAAGCTAAACCTTGTTACACAAGCCACTTTTTTTTTTTTTAAGTCATCTGCAAATTACAACAGACGGAAAAATACTTCACTGCTTTTAGAATTTTTTTCCCTACCTCTTTTGTTTGTATTATCTAACTCAAACACATTGGTAGTTTCCCTCCTGCTGACTTAAAGCAATAATGTTTCAGAAAGGCTACTGTATAAGACCTGGAGAGAAAACTTCCTCTTTCTTTTTTTTATAACAGCATTGGAGGAAGAAGCAGGGTTATCACTCAAGTGATACACCCTCATATCTACATTAATTTTTGTTTTCATTTATAATTTTCGTAATATTAAAGACATAATTGCTCGTGACCTTTTACTAACATGCAGTTTCAGGACAGCATAGTCGTAGGGTCAGTCTGAGAAATCCTGACCAGATCTGCTTAAGAAACTTCAGAAAAAGAAGAAACTTCCCTATTAATCATTTAAAGATCCACCTCTCATGTTTATTCTTCTTGCTCTACCATTGTTGCCCCTTGAGTCTTCCTAGATTAGTACAGCCTCATTTAGTTTTAAACCTTAGAGGATGGGCAGAGAGAGAGAGTGAGAGAGATCATGCCTACTGAACCAAGTCTCTTACTTGCTGATGATGTTCCAAAAACTATTTAAGGAGAAGTATCTCTGGACATTTTGCATCCAGATGTGAGCTGCTGCCACCCTCACACATTGTGTGGATGATCTTGGTACTACAGACTGAAGTGGCACACAGTGCTAGTAAAGGAAGATGCCTATGAGAACCATCTCCTGCAGTCTGGATGAATTGTTATACGGAAGCAGGCATCTGAGAGGTAAAGAGCTGTAATTACACAAGCAATGCACAAGCTAAAATCACAAACAGCAGAGCTGTCACCCCAAAGAGCGTCCTCAGCTACTTTAGATCAAAATAAGGGGAACGTCACTTTAGGAAATCAGAAGGCAATGACCAGGGAAATCCTCATGAGCCCCATGTTCTTCATGTATTTTGTTAAGATTCACAAGTTACCACACACCAATTTTATGAAGGAAGTGAGAAAGTACAAGGAATGTCTCGAAGTTGCAAGACAGTGCTCATCTCCCTGGTTTTCAATGCCCAGTGATCCGCAGTACACTTCAAAATAGAAAATTATTTTCAAATAGAAGACAGATATTTAATTATGCTATGCTCGATAACAGAGTCAAAAAGTCTGCTCTGATGGTGAAAGCTAAGTGGATACAAAGTGGATTGCAGAAAACTTCCTCCTATAACAGGTCATCGCCTCTGTGTGGGTTAGGTTACCTGCATTAGACAACAAAGATTGCCTGAGTGCGCACCCATTCCGGTGCAAGAGCATCTGTTGGTGAACCAAACCTTGCTGGCAGCACATTGCCTAGGGAACAAATAATTTCTTTCTCCTGAAAAAAGCTGTACCATGTAAGTCATCATGGTCTCTGAACACTGGGACCAAGATGATTATTTATAAATGAGGAAGCCATGCACATATGAAAGCTGTATTTGAAATACCAAAGACCAACTGGACAAATGTAGAAGCTACAGCTTCAGCAAGAACCAGTCTAATTCTGCTTTCTGATGTGACCTTATCTCTAAATGAAATCTCTATTCAAAGAACAGTACTTCATTACAGGGCTTGATAACCAATTTAGAATCAAAACATAAAAACTTTCATTTTGACCACAGTGATATAGCCAGAATACTATTCTCTGCTTCATTTTTTGGTTTTAATCCGAGGTCTTTTTTGTTCCGCAACTACAAAGGATCCTCACATTGTTTATAAAACTGCGTAAGGTCTTGAGGAGATATCAATTGATTCTCTGATAGCTACGCCAGACACACAGACACATGCTAAACTGACTTGCTGCTCTCTCCTGAGGACCCTAACTAACAAGCAGTGCAAAATATCTTAGAACTGAAATGTGTAGGGCATCCAGAGAGTTTATGAGTTTATGTTTTTAATTCACCTTTTCAGATGTAAGTCATTAAATACAAAGGATTATACAGTCAAGTTCTTGAATATTTTATAGGCTTGGGGTTTGAGAAATCTGACACAAACTAAGAACTTGTCAAGGGTTCATGATACAGGAGGCAATACCGTATGGGTCTTCACTACAAAGCTCCTTTACAGCATACAGAAGAGATCCATCCTGAGATTTGGTTACAAACACTGACCTTGCAGAGTAAAGGATTTCCCTATGAATCTTAATGGGGCTAAAGGCAAAAATGGCTGAGGTGGAAAGTACCATAAAACAGTATTTCAGTTTTAATGCATAAGCTGATCAAACTTACTCCCCAACTCCGCTGTTAAGACCCATAATTTCTAAGTACGTTGACTTTACAAGAATTAGTTAATGAAACTTCCCTTCAACTTCCAGAATTGTGGAAACTGGCAACTGTACGAAAGCGCTTCCAAAGCACCTGTCCAGAACAGCGTATTGCTACATCCTTCAGAAAAGGCCAGCACATTACTCCAGAAGTGGTGCTTTCACTAGTACCAGCTGTAATGAGCTTTAAAAAACAAACACACACACATTCTGCCCCCAAACCCAGCAAAACCAAACAAAACCCCCACAACTTTGCAACATACATTTCATTCCAGGCTCCTCACAAAAGGTTTTAGCGGATGGAACAGGGCTGATTCTCCTTCACAACCTCAACGCTATTTCACACCTTTGCTCTTCAGAGTTTTTTCTATATAAAGTGGGTCCACTGGGCAATTGCTTCAGTTCCAGGAATAAAAGACTCATCTTGTGATCTGGATGTTTGACAATTTTGAATAATACTGGCAGGGTGTATTATTCAAGCTGCAAACTATTTCAATTAGATTTAACAGAGAGGTCCAAACTACAGATACCTGAGCCCAGGCGAACAGGGAAAGCAGGCACGCTTCCTTAACACTTTCAAAGAGGAAATTTAAAAGCAAGATCAATGTATGCTAGACACCAGAAAATGGAACCACTAGGTGCAAATCCATAGGAAACCTGAATTCATTAATTCCACCACTTTAGGAACTACTTATTTAGCTTAGGAGAATTATTGTACATGAGCTATCTAGGGGTAAATAAGTAGTTCTGAAAGCACTAGAAAAAGCAAGTAAGACTACTGTAGAAATTTAGCGCTGACAACGGAGGAGAAACTAAAACCAGATTTCCAATTTACTACTTTGCAGAGGTCTGAAAGGAATGGATAAAGGGAAGGGTCAGACTGATATAATGATCCTACAAGTTTTACTTCATTAGAAAATCGTTCCATAAATTTAAAATTCCTTACCTCCATCTTCTTTTTCTATAACTGTCTGAAATCACCTCCCTATTGCCACCTGAGACTGACTTAGCAAAAATACCTTAAAGTGAAACTAGAAGTGGGAGATCTCCATTGTGTTCCTTAGCAAGGGATAGCTCAGTTAATTTTTCCAAGCTAAGAAACACAGGGTCTTCCCATCCCTGCCCAGAATAAAACAGAAAAAACACAGACAAAGTGAGTAAGACAGACTGTAAAGCCTCGAGACAATTTACAGGTGGGACTCTCTATAACTTGCCAACCACAGCAAGTATAAAACATGACCTCGACAGACACCACTGCTTCCGATAAAGGCAATACTTGATAATCCAAATCATCAGCTGTTGAGAGCTAGCATCACTTTTGGTCACAGACTTAAACATAAACAAACCCAAGAAGCCCTCAACTCTCCCCCACTTCCATGTAAATGAACACAGACACCAGCTAAGTACCCGACAGCTGCCTCCAACAGAAGTTTTGAACTTGAGCCATGGAGCGCAAGACAGAAGAAAGGGCGTGCAAGTGTTATGGGCACCATTGGTTCGAGGCTCAAAGGCAGAGCTGCATCCCTAGCTAATATTGCAGAGCAAGGAAATTGCAACTGAGAAGTACAGAGCACATGCATGCTGACTGAATGCAGGCAAATACTATACCAAATAGAAATTATCAGTTTTTTTATAGTTTGGATACAAATGGTAACTGTTGCAGTTGTAACTAAGGACAGCAATGACAGACCAATGGTCACGTAGGCAAGATGTGACTATAGCACTATAAATATTGACTTTTTCTTAGTTTTATGCACTCTTCTGAGAGTTTCTTAGGTTCTGAAGTAGGTTAGGGTATTACAGAATCACAGAACAGTTGAGGTTGGAAGGGACCTCTGGAGGTCACTCGGTCCAACCTCCCCCTGCTCAAGCTGGGCCACCTAGAGCCAGTTGCCCAAGACCACATCCAGATGGCTTTTGAATATCTCCAAAGATGGAGACTGCACAACCTCCCTGTGCAACCTGCTCCAGTGCTTGGTCTCCCTCACAGTAAGAAAGTGTTTCCTGATGTTCAGATGGAGCCTCCTGCATTCCAGTTTGTGCCCATTGCCTCTGGTCCTGTCACTGGGCACCACCGAAAAGAGCCTGGCTCCGTCCTCTTTGCACCTCCCTTCATTGGACACTCTACAGTATGTTCATGTCTCTCTTGCACTGAGGAACCCAGAACTGACCACAGGACTCCAGGTGCGGCCTCACCAGTGCTGAGTACAGTGGAAGGATCACCCGTCTTGACCTGCTGGCAATACTTTGCCTAATGCAGCCCAGGATACCATTCACCACCTTTGGCACAAGGGCACATTGTTGGTTCATGTTCAACTTTGTGTCCACCAGGACCCTCAGGTCCTTTTCTGCAAAGCTGCTTTTCAGCTGGCTGGCCCCCAGCATATATTGGTGCATTGAGTTGTTCTTCCCCAGATGGAGGACTTTGCCCTTGCCCTTGTTGAATTTCATGAGGTTCCTGTCAGCCCATTTCTCCAGCTTGTCGAGGTCCCTCTGGATGGCAGCAAGACCCTCTGGCGTATCAGCCATTCCTCCCAGTTTGGTGTGATCAGCAAACTTGCTGACGGCCCACTCTCTCCCATCATCCCGACCATTAATGAAGATGTTAAACAGGACTGGACCCAGAATTGACCCCTGGGGTACACCACTAGTTACTGGCCTCCAATTAGACTTTGTGCCACTGATCACCACCCTCTGGGCCCCGCCATTCAACCTAACTCTCCTTACGTTGAAATGTAAGCTACACAGAGTTCTGAAAGGCAACTAACAGTTGAAACCTGATGCACTGCAAAATAAAATTTTTTGCTTGTATTAATTATTTTATCAAATCTCAATGCTAACAGAGTCAATGAGTTACACTGCAACATATGTTAAACTAGCTACCTAACTTTCCTTAGTTAACAAATTGCCCTTATAGCAATAATAGGAAAATCTGTAAGATGGTTACCCTTCCCTACTGTCCTACCTACTCCAAAATAATGCTGAGTGATGTAGCCTCTCCCCCACTTCACTCGCACTGACACAGGAAGCCAGACGAGAACATTACTTCAACTTAAAAATTTACTCTGCAAAAGGATCACAAAGACACCCGCCACCCCCAAACAAGTACACCAAAACTGCATATGTTGGTACAAAAGTGTTTCTCGCGGTGACAGCACTGGCTTAATGTTTGTGGAACTATGACCCACGACGATGCCAAAACTAGTTAAACTTCTCCAATTACACAGGAAGTCTCAGAATTTACAACAAGCAAGAGACTTACATAGAAGAATCAAGCATTTAAACTATAGATACATAATATTTAAACAGCATCTCTGAATATTATGGATCGTCCAATAGTGAAAAAATGAAATAGTGTTCCTTCTCTTGTTGCTGATTTGGAGTCGCTCGGTGTTGGGCTAGCAGCATTTTATTACTGTAGTAAATGAGTAAGAAGAGCTGTAGTACGAAGCAAAAGGCAATTTCCAGCCCATCCAAGATTTGCATTCAATTTCTAGCTAACAACTTCACTGATGCATGAAAGCAAAGCAGAGTCCAACTTCAAAGGTTGAAGGCTGGCATGAATTAAATGTCCCTTAAGCCAACCACTCATTACAGACTACAGATGCAGACAAACATCCCAAATGGACAACGTTATTTTCACTTTAAACTTCAGTTACTTGAAGAAGAAACAAAACTTTTTAAAGTTAAGCTCTCCTCTTCCCATAATACCTTTATACTGTTTTTAATAGTGTCAGCAAGTTAAAGGACAACGTTTTGAATAATTTTCTCATGGCACTGCCCACCACACCAACGACTTCCAGATCACAAGATCTGAGAAACCCGCAGTTAGACCTAAAAGTTAATAGATCCATACTCCGATCATTCCAGCCTCTCTAGAGATGGACCACAAAGAACCCATTTTGGTATCAGAGTACTGGCATGATTGAGATGTGCTTTTAGATGGCATTGATCTCTCTTCATGGTCTTCATCTCGGTCAATTAACCTGACAGAAGTTCAGGTAACTGGGTGAGAAAGGCACTTGTTAACAGGAAGCATGAAAGATTTTTAAGAGTCTGCTACTTTCTTCTTATCTGAATCACAATGGCGCACAGTGTGGCTGATGTAAAAGATTGCTATCATATGTCATGGTTGCAAAAGTAACTCATTCACCTTAAAAGACTAATGCCATAGCTTTTCATACAGGAAACAAACTTAGTTTACACACAATTTGTCAATCCTGTGCACACAGCAGAATCACTTTTGTGCTTTCTCAGAGCATGACAACAGGGCTGCACTTGTAAGGTCAAACCAAAGTACTCTTTGGACACATGATATGCACATATAAAAGCTGGAATTGTATTTTAACCAGCAAGTTAGGTTAGCATTATATAAACTGGGCACTGCGCAACGTTTCTTAATCAGGGAGTTCTGACCTTTACATGTTCTACTGCAATCTGAAACAAAGGAAGCCCTACTGCTCAACCATTCAATCTGAGATGTTTTCACTCGACTTTCCAGAACACACACCTTACATTATGATTGATACCCTTCAGAATAGGAAAACGTGTTCCTGAGGGACTTAACTTGAATAAAGGAGTCACAAACATCACAGAGATGAAGAATGCCAGCACAGGAACTAAGTTATAAAGTGACCGGCAATACTAAGGGTGAGCAGTCCTTCAGGCTGGAGACAAGTATAATGCTTCTTCAGAAGTCTGAGAATTATAACTAGACCCATTATGAAATGATTAGGAACATTAAAGCTGTCAGATGCTATGCATGCACTCATTCTACATATCCATTTTCATTTAAACACCTGGTTTGTACACACAGCTAGGCACACATCTCCACTGGCGTTTTGATAATCAGGGACAATGTTCAATGTTGTTATTTAATTGAAAACTGTCTCAGCTGAAACACTGTGCTGTGATACTTACTCACTATCCTTGAAAGCGGCATAAACTTAATGATATTTTTTACAAGTTTTTACGATGCAAACAGCTATGATTCGTTGAGAATCCCTTCATATCAAATGCTACGCTACTAATACCTCGCCCCCAGTCACGTGTCATTTACAAAGTTATTTTTAAGACCACCCTGGGTCCAAACACTTATTACAAAAACACAAGTGCTACTGTTCAAAAACTAAACAAGGGAATGGTTCTTGTCAAATCCAGCATGTCCCAGCCCTTGACTTCTTTATGTATTTCTTTCTTTCTCCTACCCTGTACAGTGTCCAACTTCAACCCAGACATTTTATTAATTCACATCCAAGCTGGGTATGATTGGTTACAATGTCACACACCTTACGCCAATGCACTTTGCAAATTAAAAGCATGCTTGAATATTTGGAATGCACTATTTCAAATCTCTTTGTTGCCTAATTCGTTATACTTCAATATCTGGAAGCCGGAGGTGTTCTTATGATTTCAGCACACGGGGGGGAAAAAAACCACCACCAACAACAAAACAACCTACGTAAAAGTAGCTCTTTAATTCCTCCCTTTAAAAAAATCGGAAGCATCCTCTACATTCACCCAAGAAGACACAAGGTGAAAAGCAGCTGGAGTAGCTTGGCCAGCAGTGTCAGCAGACCATGTTCACTGAATTTTTGCCTTCTTGTTCATAAGATGTCTTTGGAATTTCAGACTACAACTAAACTTCAGCTGCAAACGTAGAGTCTGCGATGCGCACAGCAGGCATGTGCCAGGCACACGCCACAGCACCGCTTGAGTGACAGTCACGTCAGTTTGTCCCTGGGTCAGCTCCTGGGAACACTACTTGGAAAACCAGGAATCAAAGCAGCAAAGCCACTATCAAGCACTTGCATCCTAATTATCTCTTTGCAGCTGTCAGACTTCTCCAGGATCCACCACCATTTTTCATCTACTCCATTTAAATCTTCCCACGTATCTATAACCTAAGGAAATAAGTTAAGTCTCTAAGGGAATAAGTAATAGCCAAATACTTCAAAGTTTGCAACTGTTCTCATACTGCTTCACATACCTGATATGTTATTTTGAATACATGCATCTTAAAACCACGCTCACAACATGAGCATTCTCTAAGCTTATTTTCTGTTGTCAAATCTATTTCACCCCAAAATGTACCTATGAAACATTATTATGGCACTAATTGAAAGTCAAAATTAAAAATTCTACATCCTTGTAATAATAACCATTTCCCCATAGGAAGTTTCTTCCTTCCTATTTGTCTGATTACTGCACAAAATTCATGAGTGACAAACAATACTCTGTAGTTTGTTAAAGTGCTATCTAACGTAGTCACATAAATAACGCTGTCCCAATGCATTGTATATGAAAAAGCAAAGCTAAAATCATGCTTCCAAACAAGCTATTACATTACCTGACTTCTGAATGCTTAATGGTGCAATCATTAAGTTATCTTTGCTAAAAGTATTCAATAATCGTATGTCTGAGTGAAGTCTAATAGAAGGCCAAGCTATTATGTGAAAAGCAAAAATAAAGATGTGTGATTTTCTATGTACTTATGGCCAGTAACTCAAAACATCACTATTCCCTTCTTCTTTTTCCCCTACAAACTTCCCTGGACAAACGGCATTGTGTGCTACGGCTGTATTCAGCCACATGCATGCTGATGGACTCAGTTCACATGTGCTGTCCCTCACAAGGAGCTGGATTCTAGGTGCCCTGCCCTCAGTGTGAGCAGTAATTGTGATCTTCTGCATTTGTCAGATGTTGATTTCCATGAAACTAAAGACTTCAATCTCTTGTCGCTGGCAAATTTGATTGAAATTGGCCAGAGAGCCAAAATTACTAGCAGAAGGAAAAGACAGAGTGCATCCATCAGCTTTCTTTCCTTTGGAGACCAAGCTGAAAACACACCCAACAGGAAAAGTTAGTTTCCAGGGACTGCATTCGAAATAAAAAAGCTGGACTTTTACACTGTACTCTGAAGCTGACAAACTTCCAGGTTGAAATGTCACACAACAAGAGCACATTCTCTATCCTGGACTACACTGAAAAGATGTTACAGTTCAGAAACAGTGCCCATGTTTTGCTCTCTCTGAAGCTAGCTTTCTGGACAGCGATTTATGGTCAATTGTCTCAGGTCATCAAGACTTCAAAATGATAAAACCACCCCAATCTCCAAAACCCAGGTGCCTTCGTCTTCACGCTTTCCCCGATTACACGCACCAGCACTTCGAGACCTTACCCACGCGGGCAGGGAGGTGGCCAACC
>NW_009213411.1:404-12284 GCF_000690835.1 Fulmarus glacialis | reverse complement strand
CCTTAATGATTCTATGATTCTATGTGAAACTCCAGTTTGTCCTACAGTTGTAACTGTGGTGTAACTGAGTATCAGAGCAGTGACTGTCTAAACACCCATAAGTCATTAATTCCTTGGGTGGGCCAGGCACTCCCTGTCTAGTCATCTGCACAGGTGAATTAATGGACTGATTTGAAATAATGGAAGGACTTGAAACAAGGTAATTGAAATCATAGCCACCTTTACAATTCAGTATTTGTCTAATTGATGCAGGAGCTCTCTGAGAGGGCATTTTGCACTGTCCTGAAGACTCCCTCCAGGTATTTCCTAATGTGCCTACACAGATTTGTTTGTTTCAGTGTGTTAATCATTTTGGGGGGGGGGGACAATCTTCTTTCAGCAACTTCTCAGATGGTTTCTGCTGCATAATTGATCAAAATGTGTGTAGATAGGGTGTTTGTAAGTAGTAGAAACTGTTCCTGCAAATGCAGACATTGTCATGTAGGACAGTGCTTTATACATAATTTACATAATTAGGTGATGTTTTGTATGTATTTTTAGATAACCCATAGGGATATATCATGCATATGCAGGAGTGGTCATGGGTCAGCTGGATTCAGCAAAACAACGGCTGGGGGGAGTCTTACCTGATCCAACTGAAGTTGCCATTGCAAGGACCCATGCAATGCACCTTCCTTACACATTTAGAGAACAGCCAACTGTCCTTTTTGAGATACTTGTTTCCCCAAACATATGTTACCCTATGCCAAGATTCCTCTTTTTTTAACACTCTATCTGTGCAATAGGACAAAAAGGAAAATGGAGACGGATGATATGCTTTGGCTCTTTGCTTCTTCTAGCTATTCAAAATTAAAATTCTGCTTCAGTAGTTCCCCGGAGCCAGAGAGGTAGCTACCAGGTCCACGAATATGAGGAATGCATGACTGGTTTTATCAGAAGGTGTAGAATTAATGCAGTTATGTTTATTTCCTTGATGAGAGTTCAGTGAACTCTGGCAACCTGAGAGTTAGAGCACACCTTTATTTTCTTTTCAGATCTGTTTTTTTCCTTGAATTCTAATTCTATTTCTCTGATTTACCCTTCTTTTTTTCACTTTTTTCTCTTCTGATACTATTGCTCTTATGTCTAGAAAAGTGCCAAAAACTTTCTTCTAGTTTGTTTTTGGTTGTTTTTTTTTTTTGTTCAGTCATACCTCCAAATTCCGTTAACTCTTCTAATGCTGCTGCATTAACACCTACAACTTATCCTGCCTAAACCTATATTTCTTCAGTTGCATAGTTTTTCACAATGAAGAGTTAACTGTATAGTCTCTCCCAAGTTGATTCAAAGTTTTCAGCATCTAATCCAGTGTTATTCTTTTAAGTAGAAAAGAATAACATTGAAACTCACAGAATTAGGGCTTTAAATGACATAATTGGAGCATTGGGAATGGATTACTTTACAATATTCTGTAACTTTTCAAAATAAGTAACTTAATTAGCAGCATAGAGGACTTTTCTATCACCTACTACCTGCATACCTAAATTTTTATCAGTGTTGAAAAATATTGCTAATATTTTATTTTTATAACTCAATTCTACTGACAGGCCTCAAACACTGGAAAAGTGAAAGCTAATAATTTTTTCTGTTACTAGATTGAAAAAAATGGAGGCATAGGGAATAAATATAGACTGTTCAAACAATGATTTTTTTATTGAAGTTGCAAATGCAACTGAACAATCTTGTTCAAAGCCTTCTTTTGAGCAACACCCTTTCTGTTACCATTGTTGATATTGTCGTCATCTTTATCACTGTCTTTTATAATATAGTAGCATCTAAATTTAATCTAGACAGGATGTATTTCACTAGGCCTAATAAATATCTAAAAATTATGTTAGTATTTTTTCTAAAGAGTACAAAGGAATAAAGTTTTATCTTTATCAATTACTATGTCACATGGAAGGAAGTTGCTGCTTGCCTATAAACATATAAGAACGGGACCATTCTTTATAAACTGATTTTTAATTTTTAAAGGTAGTAAGATCATCCAAGGTCAGACTGTTATCTTCTTGCTCGTTCTTCTGAGTAGGAATCAATGGCATGCTTATGTGAGTAAATTCTCTCTAATGTGATCACATACAGGTCTCACAGCCTGATCTATGAATGTCAGCATCATATTAATTAATCACTTCTGAAACACTGAACAAGCTACATGACTTTGAGATTTTCTATGATTTTCCAAGGAAAGAAAACTACACCAGTCCTAAAAACCAAACCAAACCAAACCAAGAAAAGAAAAGACCAGAAAATCTAGAATAATATTAAATCAAAAGCAATATTCAGTGGTAATAACGAAGTGACATCAAATGTGCAAAGGTTCAGTAAAAAATATGAGCAAAGTAAGAAAGGAATACAATATTTAGAGGATCAGAATAATTTTTATTCTCATGGTGATGTCCGTTGTGAATATAAATGACATTATGTTTTGAGGGAGTAAATTGTACACAATTGTAGAAATCCTACTTGAATAAATGTGTGTTCTGTTTGTGTACTATTTAGTTCTCTATAATATTATGAATTGTTTTGTTCTTACTGAAATGAATAGACACTCTATGTTTCTTGGTAGAATCTTGACATAATAAATGTAGCCAAAAGGTTGATGGATGGTGTTTTTGATCCAAATCTCTTTCCAGATGGCAGTACTGTATGTCACTGTGAAAAAATAGCTGAAACACAGTGAAGATGGGAAGATTATCTTATTAAAACAAATCAACATTTTAAAAATATTTCTGTTTCATATTAGGATTACTTAAATTCTTTTAAAGTTTTGTTGTTCAGTTTTGGGGTTTGGCTTTGTTTCCTCCCCCACGCAGTGTTAAGTGAGGAAGAGGTCAATCACAGAAAGATCAATATCTTATTTGTTCCTGACATGAAAGACCCTGAATCAAGACCCTGGATAAGACAGAGTAGGATATGAACCAGGAATGAACAGTCACCATATGATTTAGGAAAACAAAGCTATTCATTGCACTCCAAATTCTACTTATTCTTAGTGTATTTCTAAGGAAGGAATTGATTTCACTAAAACCACATGAAAACATATTTTTTGAAACTTCTCAGATGGTTAGAAACTCATAGAAAAGTATAAATACTTGGCCAAATGTTTATTACAATTAAAAAAAAAAAAAAAAAGCTTCTGTTTCAATTTCAAGTTAGAAATGTATCATGAATAATTACTGGCTTAAACTGTACAACACAAATGTTTTGCTTTAAGTGCTCTATTCAAGTTGCTGCTTACTATCTTCTAAACTCCACTTTTAATATGTTTCAGTCTGTGACCCTGAAAGATGCATGTGACTCTTCTAAGATGTATTAGTGTTGCATTCTACCAAAGCTTTTAACCTTCTGTGGGAGTGATGTACTTATGATTTTTCCAGGTTACTATGAGTTAGGTTTCCAGTGGCAACTATCTTCCCAGCAGATCATAGTGCCATATACAAACAACTTCTGAATTAACAAAGGAGCAGATAAAAAACCGCAAAACCTAGAGTCTAGCATGGCTGTATTGTTCTGTGCTACCTTGTTGATGACCAAAATCAGTAGAAAGTGTTAAGTATCTCTGTGAAATAATGAATCAGAAGGACATGTGATATTAAGAGACCTACTTAAAAAGTCAAGTTTTAGGAATTTGGTTACCGTCATTTTCTAATGTCAACACACTATTTATTGAAAATATTACATTAGATGAAAATATGGAAGAGATTACTAGAATTGAAATGGAATGTAAGTATCAGTATATTGTGTATGGTATAAGCATTAACAGCAGTTGTCAGAATGAATTACCACATTTGACATCTTAAAACAAAATCAGTAATAAAAATAAAATAATTAGGATTTATATTATGTTAGGATTAATTTACTTTTATGATGTCTAAAGATGTCACACTGGCAACCCTGAGGTTCCTTATTTAGTCAAAATATGGGCAATTCATAGCTCGTGCAAATACTGGATTAAATTAAGGCAGTGTCCTAGGCATACAATAAAGTGGAGTCAGCTCCATTGTCTCCATTCCAGCAATCTGGCATCATGCTGCAGCCAAGCTATCTTTGGGTAGCAACAAGCAGCTAAGGGAAGAAAAAATAGAACCTTTTTACCCACAAAGAAATGCACAGAAGTTCTGCTAGAGCTTGTAAATTACTTCTAAACTGGGGTAGAATTCATAGATGTGCTAAACATTCAGAAAGACAGATTTTTTTTTTTTTTTTTGAGTAGACTTAACATTTTCTTATAAACATGAAGTATCTGAGTATAGCACTATCAGAGATGGGGTGCTTGTCAAGACCTTCTCTCCCCACGGTGTAGCTACATCAGGTTACTCTTCTCTCTTATTGACCAACGGTTATGTTGTGATTTAATTTCTTCTTCTCTTTTTGGCCCTGCAACTCTTGCATCCTACAAGCTTAACAACATCAGATATCAGATCAGATTATTCTATTACGGATTTCTTCAGCTGCTTGCCTGAAAAGCAGGGAATTAATTTCTCTCCTCCTTTCTCACCTTTTCTTTCTTTTTTCCAAGCTCAACAAGTAATTTAACAAAGTTTTCTCAATGGAAAATGAACAAATAAAGAACAAAAACTGGATTAACGTACTGACCACTTCCCGTTTAAAACAAAAGCTAGAGACTTTTTTTCCATACTTTGAGGAAAGGCTTTAGGTACTGAAGTGGAGGAATCACTTTCAGATCACAATTTTAGCTCACAGGAGTAACTAACTAATTTTCCAGATAGCTAACTGTGACTAGGAAGATAATAACATTCCAGATAATCCCTCTCTTACGTCTTTTACTATCCTGTTTAAGCTTCTTTCTCTGTTGTGTTCTGACTCCATTTCTTAGGTGTGAAACTACTTTCTCTTTTCAATATTTAGGTAAATGCGTGTTGAATCTGTACAGTAAATTCAGCTACTGGTTTCAGCTTTATCATCTGCAGATGTTTTGTTTCTGGAGAGGCAAAATAAATATCAAGTAAGTAGTCAGGTATGTTTCTGGATGTAGTTCCTCCCAAAAAGCACATTAATCAAAATAACCGTAGTTGTACAGACCTCCCTACCCCCACACCCCTGCACACCTACACACACACAAACACACAATCAAATTTGTGTATCTGGAGAAAAATCATAGAAAACCAAATATTTTTAGATATATGGAGATATTTGTAAGCACACACACATGTAGATAAATATTATTAAATACAATAAGCAATGTAACATTTATATATGTGTGTGTGATGCCTCATATCAAAATATGACTATTTTTTCTTGTTTTCCTTCTTTCTGATTTTTTCTTGTAAAGCACTGCTTAATGTTGGACACCCAACTGTTATACGACATCTTCTTTGCAGCTATTGCATTGTAAACAATTTGTCTTTGTTGGCATCATTTCTAAATTAATATAGTCAATAACAAGCAGTAAAATCTTCAAGCAATTAATCAGTAAAATGAGTAGAACATATATACAGCTGCTAGATTTAGACACTAATGACCCCATTTATAAAAGAATTTTATAATTTTTTTAATGTCAGATAACATCGATTCTCTTTCAAGAAGAGTATCACAACATAACAGAATAGCTTTCTATCATTTTCCACTAATTTGATGCTTTGATGCACTTTTATTTATATATCTGTGTTTCAAAGTGATGTTTAGGGCAAAACTATTTCTAAATGGAAAAAAGCAGAGAAAAAAATATATACTTATTAAGCTTTTTATTTTTTACTTCACTGTTCTTGAGGCTTGTACTGACATTGTTAGATTTCTAATTTGTCTTTTATCAAAATTTGGCAATAGTGGTTAATTGTTTACAGTTTTCCCTGGAAAATTTTGATTAAGCCCTTTTATCTATAGCTATCTCCAACGGGGCCAACATACAATTAATTGTGTTCAGTGATGGATAAATCCATTTTGTTTTCCTCTGAGTCCCATGAAGCTCAGAAGTTGCAATTAAAGAGAGGTTGAATTCTTTGTGACATGGAGCTGGTTGTTTTTTTTTTTTTTCAAACAACTTGCAAAACCGGGGGAGAAATGCTAAAAAAAAAAAGTCTTCTCATAAAATTTTAATGGAAGGGTGGTGAACTGAGCAGTTTTGGAAGGAAGCTCACTCTCTTGCTCTCCAGTTTTCTTTTTGGCTAAAACACGGTCCCTATGTAACCAGTGAAGCCTTGTCTGCATTGAACTTTTCTTGTAATATCACCAAACTTGGTTAGTTGTGCAGTTTTCTAAACACATTATCAGTGCTGCAGAACAGATATCGAAAGCTTGATATCTTTTCGCTGACAAGGAAAGCTTAAAATGTTTCCAAGAAACTGTTTGTCAGTCTTGTCCAGTCAGCTAAATAGCAACAAACCCGAATACACTGTGATGCACACTTTGAGGAAAAGTTCTAAACATTACACCTAATGAAATCACTTCCTTTCGACTGTTCGCTTTCCAATAACTAATTTATTAAGGATTGTTAGGATTTTCTTCTTTCATTGGGGGGGGGGGGGGGGAAGAAAAAAAAAACAATGACTTTGTGTCAGAAGGTTGTTTGAATTTGTATTGTGGCTCAAAGAATTACAAAACCTGAGGTAACATTTCATGACCTAATCTTCTATTTCTTCTCCTAGAGTCTCAAATCATGCATTTACAGAAAACTGCAGAACAAGAGCCCTAGAAATCACCTAGAGTGTTTTACCATTTATGTTTCAGTGACATTTATATTTAACTGGTTTTTGCAGGTTTTTGTCTAATCTTGTTTTAGGAACTTCCAAAGGTAATTTATTCAACAGTTTAATCACTTTTACAGACTGAAAGATTTTCTGTGCTGTTTCTTTAGTCTTCCCTTACTGCAGTATAAGATGACTATTTTACATATTTGAAGAATTTTATTATGTCTGTTCTCAGCCTTCATTTGTCTAATTCAACAAAAACATTTAACATTTGCTTGCAGGTTATGTTTTCCAGACCTCATTCTTTTTGCTTTTCTCTGTGACCTTTCTGGTTCACACACTTCTGGTTCATATACGTCAAGTATGGTGCCCAGAAACGACTCAACTCCAGGTTATCAATCCTAAATAAAGCCTGTGGATTGCTTCAAATATTTTACATGTCAAACTCCTCTTTATACATTCAGCTACAATGACTATGAGCTTGAGCTTTTGCCACATTATGACATTATTTACTTTCAGTTTGTGATTGACTGTAATCTTCCCATGCTTACAAGATTCAGAAATGTTTTCTGGAAGGCGATTCCCTTTTTGATAGTTGACTCTTCAAATGTTTTTATTGCACTTACAAACTTTCAGATAGCAAATTAATTCTGATTGGTAATGGTGTTGCTTTTTGCCATTCTTATTGTGATATCCTTATAAGTAAGTCAATGAAAATGACTCGTTTAGACTGTGTTTCTAATCTTTGTTTATAAGAAAGTCACATGAAACATGTTCAACAATCCCACAAAAATAATTAAAAAATTATAATGATTTTTTTTTTTTTAATTAAACCTTGCTAGATTTCTTTATCAACTTATTCTCTCCTAAGTACTTACAGATTGTTTAATTATTTGTTGGAGTTTAGGAGCTGAGGATACCCAAAAAAACAGCAAAAAGTGGTTTATGATTCCCTAGGGCCTTTCTTTTTTTCCCTTTTGAAGAACTTTTTTTCCCTTTTTCCCTTTTTTTCCCATGTCCCCATTTCATTCCGTCTTACTTATCTGAGACTTCTGAATTACAAGTTTAGTCATGGTATCTCCTGTTTGTCCAGGCACATACTTTCTACATGTGTTCTCCCTAAATAACATTCAGTTATTGTTATCATCAACCTACCTGAAAACTAACCACAGAGGGAAAAAATGTGGCCAGAGTGGGGTACATACACTTTAACAACCCAGAGTGAGGTAGGAATGAGAATGTAAAATGTATTTTTGTCTCTGTTCAGTAATGAAGTAATTCTTTCCTTAACCTTAAGCTTATTATTATATTATAATAATTACACTTATTATAGAACATTAATATAGTTATAATATTATTTCTTTTAACCCTCTATTTCTTGCTAGCTTATTCTCAAATTGTGCACTTTTTGGTTTACGTTTTTCTTTTACGCTTTACTTTTATATCCAAATTAACAATTTGACAAGTTTTCTATTTCTTTAGTTTTCGGGGGTTTTTTTATCTTTTTCCTTTCAGGTCATTGCTGAGGTCCTGGTTTTTCCATGTAGGTGTCTTTATAATACCTATATTTTCCTTCCATTAGGCTATGGAATGGTAATGTTCTTTTATGAAACTGTCCATCGTGTGAACTTAGTACTGTTTCCTGTGAGGTTTGCTGATTTGGATCTGTGGATTTTACTATGCTATCTTCTACATTTTTCCCCATTAAAAAATAAATTTCACCATGCACCATGATCTTTCTTACCCAATTAACCTTTCAATTTCATGCACTCAGTCATTTTGCCCTTGTTGATCAGAAACAAAGCCAAAAATGTTTAGTTCTTTCTTCAACTGCTGCATCAAAAAGTTGGCTTCAACAGACTACAAGAACTTGCTTGATGATCTGTTACTGATTTCTGTATCTGAACATGTCTCTTCCATTACTTATGGAGGCACAGCTAGTATTTCATAACCTTTGATCGACTGTGCAACTTCCTGATTACAACTGATTGCAGCATCTCTTTCTGCACTGGGTACAACTAACCACTCCACAATGTATCTCTCCAATTTGTACTACTGTCATGGTAGGCATTCTAGGGACAAGCCAGTCACAAACATCATTCAGATTAGTCTTTTTTTATTGTGACAGAATCATTCATGGCACATATTACTCACTCTGTTAGAAACAAACAGCTTGCAACAATCCAAGTCCAAAGAATTCTGATGACCTTTTTCCTTTACATTATTTTATCTGGTTTCCTGTACACTATGTCCTTTTCTACTAATTATAATGCACCTGTAGTTTAAATTTTAATTGCATATTTATTTTACCTGTAACCCAAATATGAATCAGCTTTATTCAATAGGAGACACTAAGATGCAGTTCATTCTATATATTTCTGAATGCTATATTTTGGTTGTTTTACAGTCAGCAGGCCCTCATCCTACAACAGCACAAGTGTAGACCTCCATAAGCTCTTGGACTACAGACATCCTGACTGTTAGCTTTTTGTTTAATTGCTTATTTTTTGCATTTTAGAACAACTCTTCACTTCAGTTTTCCAACTTCAGAAATTAAGCTTCCTGTTTTTCAGCATCATATGGCGTTGAATTTTAGCCTATGTTTATGACTCACTGTATTTTTTTCACAAATAAATATTTCGGTATTTAAATCCCCCTTTAGCATCAACCTCATGATTTGATCTTTGTTTATAGTCTTTGTCAGTCTTAATGGTGGTATTTTTGTTCTTGTGTCCTTTTTACTTGACCCAGCCACAATCTTATTATTATACTATGGGTCATAGTGTAATACATTAAATCCTTGATATGTCTCTCCTTTTTTCCCTTACTAGTTTTTCCTAAACCACATGTGTAGCAGTAATCTAATTTAAATACTAGTATTCCATTCAATTATGCACTAAGATTTTAAGTTTTTATATTCAAAGAACTTTGTCATCATTTTACACTTGGAGGGAGTGGTCTATGGTCTAGTGAAAGGGAGACCAGGGCTTTTCCTGATGGAGTTAAAATCTGAGGTGAGTTTTGCATGTGAGTAGTTTCCAAGGAACGTGACTGAGTGCAGATTTACCATGCTAATTCTTATTCTGAGAAAGTAACCTGAAGATGTAAGATTGCATGTTTAGACTGGTAGTTGTGAAATGTCTGACAGTTTGTCAGAGAAACCTTTGCAACAAATTAAGTGGCAGGTAGCTATATACATCATTGGTATCATTTCTATGTACTCTTATATACCTTTGTATGCCTTTGTATGCCCTTGGAACTGTGTAGCTCACTTTGGATTTTGTTAAAAGGAATTTACTTTTGCCAGTACTTGGCAAGAACTAACAGTGTTTTTAAGGTCATTCACTAAAATCAGGATATCCTCTCCTGGCATTTCTTAAAACTAGGATAGTGAAATACTCGAGACGTATCTAACTCACTGATCCAAGTTATTCAAAGAATAACATTGTCAATAGCTAAAATTCAGAGGCCACTTTGATGTCTGAAATAGAAAGGATGTGTGCAACAAGAGAGTTTCCTGATAACCAGCATTATCCAGAAGAGCACTCTTATGCAGCAAAAAAGCTGCAAATTCACCTAATTCTAGGAGCTTGTGATACTGATATTATTTTGTTAAATGCCATGACTTGAAAACAGAACCTTTCGTGTTTCAGCTAATCCCCAACTTACGTCCATTACTACAAAGCAAAGCGCCTGATTATACCTTTAGTTAATTTTTATGTTCAGTTTGGGCCTTTAACTATACCTTCCCATCCAAACCATCTCCAAATGGTCACTTTTTAAGAGCCATCTCTTAAGAGCACAGGAGTAGGCAATTCCAAAACATTGGAAGCCAAACAAGTGGGGCAGAAGACTGGCTTGGATGAGCAGAGATTTTCTTCTAGAATTTAGGAGGAAAAGGAAAGTGTATGGACATTGAAAGCAAAGACAGGTGACAGGGGAGGACTATGGAGATGCTGTTTGCCACTGTAGGGAGAAAATTTGTGTGGCCAAAGCCCAATTAGAGTTCAAGCTGGCCAATACTGTGAAGGACAACAAAAAGGGCTTTTTAAAAATATGTTAGTAGCAAAAGGAGGATCAGAGATTACATTAGTCTGTTACTTGATGAGATCGTTCACCTTGCAAATATGGATGTAGACAAAGCAGAGACATTTAATGCCTTCTTCGCTTCCATCTTTATTATCAGTGATGGGCCCTGGGACGCCCAGAGCCCTGTGTTGGAAGACCATGACCGGAGGAACGATAAATGATAAACTCCCAGCTGACTCTGAACATGTTTGAGACTTGCTGCTCCAGCTAGATGTGCATAAGTCTATGCCCAATGGAATTCATCCCAAGGTACTGAAAGAGATGGCTGATCTTATCATGGGACCTCTCTCCATTATTTTTCAACAGTCTTGGGAGTCTGGAGAGGTCCCAGTCAACTGGAAGCGGGCAAATGTTATCCCAATTTTCAAGAGGGATAAGAAGGAAGACCCTGGTAATTACAGCCCTGTCAGTCTCACTTTGGTGCCTGGTAAAATTATGGAGAAGGTTATTCTGGGAGTTATTGAAAAACACTTGAGAGACAATGCAGTCATTGGTCATAGCCAACACAGGTTCACAAAGGGAAAGTCCTGTTTAACTAACTTAATTTCCTTTTATGACAAGGCCACCCATCTAGTTGACCAAGGGAAGCCAGTAGATGTGGGGTTTTTTGATAGCAGACTTCTGATACTGTCTCTCACAGTATCCTTCTGGACAAAATGTCCAGCACAGAGCTAGACAAGTCCATAATATGATGGGTGAACAATTAGCTGAAGGGTCGGGCTCAAAGAGTTATAGTAAATGGAGTTACATCAGGTTGGTGGTCAGTCACTAGTGGGGTTCCCCAGGGCTCAGTTTTAGGGCCAGTGTTCTTTAATGTTTTTATAAATTCTCTAGACGAAAGAGTCGAAGGCATATTAAGTAAGTTTGCTGATGATATTAAATTAGGATGAGCTGTGGAATCCCTCAAGGGTAGAGAAGCCTTACAGAGAGATCTGGATAGACTAGAGAGCTGGGTAATCACCAACTGTATGATATTTAACAAGAGCAAGTGCCAGATTTTCCACCTGGGATGGGTAAACCCTAGTTATATGTACAAATTGGGGGATGAGAGGCTGGAGAGCAGCCCTGTGGAAAGATCTGGGGGTTTGGGTTGTTGGCAAGCAGA
>NW_009213411.1:0-341 GCF_000690835.1 Fulmarus glacialis | reverse complement strand
CCTAGCCGTTTGAGGGAGGTGATTGTCCCACTCCACATTGCACTGGTGCGGCCCCACCTTGAGTACTGTGTGTAGATTTGGGTGCCTCAATATAAGAAGGACATTAAACTATTAGAGTGTGTCCAGAGGAAGGTGGCCAAGATGGTGAAAGGTCTTGAGGACAAGACTTATGAGGAGTGGCTGAGGTTACTTGGTTTGTTCCGTTTAGAGAAGAGAAGGCTGAGGAGTGACCTCATCGCAGTCTACAGTTTCCTCAAGGGGGGCAGCAGAGGGGTAGATGCTGATCTCTCCATGGTGACCAGATAGACCACCGATAGGACATGAGGAAATGGAATGAAGTT
>NW_009213410.1:56355-60072 GCF_000690835.1 Fulmarus glacialis | reverse complement strand
GAGCTGTACCCTCACAGCCTGCAGTTCTACCTGGAGCCCCCCACGGAAAACATCTCTCTGGTGGAGTTTGAGAGCTTTGCCATCGACCGCCTGAAGCGTGAGTAGCGTCCCCGGCCGGGCCCGCCTTCCCCCCCCCGAAGCTTTTGATTCTTCTTGTCATGGCTGCATGTATTTTTGGCGGGCTTCGATGCTCTCTTTGCCTGTTATTGATGTGAACTGGTTGCCTGCTCGCGCTGAAATGAACTGCCTTTAAAGGAAAACGTGTTGCTTTAGGTATTTCAGAGAGCTGTGGCTGATTTCACAACGAGCGTCCGGTGTATAGCAGGCAGGACTGTATAGGCCTGGTTTACACTGGTGGTGTTTATGAGCGTGTTTCGCTTTCTAGGTCTTGCGACATATTTGATATCTCTCAGCGATTCAGATCGTTGCGGCTGGGCGCGAGGGTTCCCCTGAACTCCTGAAAACCACTGAATCCAAGGTTTCCGTCATTACAGTGGAAATCAATGTTCTGAGACTGGTGCACCAGTTAGCTGTCTCCCTTTCCTTGTTGACCATATGGATCCCAGAGTTGGGCGACCTGTTCAGGACTTGTGGGCCACACCTTATCCTCCGTATTTCTTACCCCTTTGCTCCCCACACCACTAAAAGCAATTTCTGTGGCCTTAGCCCAGTTTGTGCATTTCCCAAGTCATGATACAGTTAGATTTCATTTCAATATGGTGTCTCTAACGTGGACTTTTTCTTTTTTTTCCCAGTGCTCAAAGTAGTTGAAAACCTTGGTGTGAGCTATGTAAGAAGTAGTGATTCATACAAAACTAAGCTGGAGGCTGAGCTCCGGAAACTTAAGTTTCCTTACAGAGTAAGTAAAAATCAAAAAAGGGAACTCTCTTGCACTTTATTTTCTTTACACCATTCAAGAATTTTGAATAAAAGTAGAGGTGACGAAATACTATTCCTAAAACTTAAATTCTGTCATTTTGTCAGAGATGTAGTTTTTCTTTGAGAGTATAGGTTTCTTTCTTTAGCACAGCCCCCTTCTTTAATAGTCTTGCATTTATTGTCTTAAAGATCAGTGTTAATACACTGTTGAACAGCAATGATAAATTAATTGTGGATTTTTAATCTGGGAAAGATTATTTCTCTGAAATAATAATAATATGTTCTGTAGGCTTTAGCTGAGGATGATTATGAGGCAAGAAGAAAAGACCATATCTCTCATTTCATACTTCGCCTTGCTTACTGTCAGTCGTAAGTACTTTTTGGATTATGCTATACTCTTATTATTAATTTTAAATGTATACAGATACTACATTGCTTTATTATAGACATTACCGATATTTTAGAATTGGATGGCTACTAAATAGAGAGGTAGGCTCAAACTGAGGGTTTTTTTGCTAGGAACCTGATTTCAATTGTGATGAAAAGGGATACTCGGGATCAAAATTAATATCCAGATTTTGTAATAATTAAAAAAAAAAACAAAACAACTTTTGGGATTTACGCATAGAACGTTGATTTGAATCTCTTCCTTTTGACATCTTTTTTGAGATTAAAGCACACCAGTACTAAGTGTTTGTCAGGCATTTGCAGTGATTGATAATTTAATTTAAATTAACTGCTGCATATGCTTAAACTGTTCATTACTGACCAAAGACCTGACTATGTAAATAGGCTTTATATTATTGTCTAAAGAAAGAGCCTTGTTGCTGGCAAACTAAAAATACCACCTGAGTTTGAGGTTTCCTCTACTGACTCTGCTTTTCTTCCAAATTCATTGCCGTGGATGGTTGCACTGCAATTTTTTTTGTGGTGTGAAATCTCAAGCACAAAGTTGGTCCTGTCAAGTGCATTCCTTTTTGCTTCAGCTGTAGTTTTTGGATGAAATTATAGAGGTTGTCAGTGCTTTATGTCTGTTAGCAGCTTTGTTATGCATCAGTGTGAACTCCTGACTCCTTGCCATTGCAGTCCTTTTTTAGAATTAAAACTGGCAAATATCAAGTGTGTACTGTTTTGAATTGTTAATTCAATTGCACTTTAAGTTGCAATATAGTTTGTTTAAATTAGGTGAGTGTGGTAGAATTATGATACCGTGATAGCTGGACATGATTGAAGTGCTGCTATAGATGCATATAGATTTGTAAGCAAAAACAGACCAGGAAGGTGAGTAGGAGGGATTGTGGTCTAAGCCAAGATATGGAACTGGAGTGGGTGGGGCTTTTCCTTGGAATGGGTCATGAGACAGTTGAGTTTTGGGGCAAGTGTTGGAGAAGAGACCAAGGTGGCTAACAATACGGTAGGTACAGATCATCTGATCAGAACAGGAAGTAGCAGAGGCCTCAAAAGCCTCCAGATGGAGGAAACCTCACCAGGACAGGCCCTGGGTGACTTTAAAAATTCTGAAATATTCTGGATTATTCACATCCCATCATGTTGCCCTTTCAAAAGACATCTGGGCTGTGCTGAAGACAGTTTGTTGATGTATGTGATCGATGAGCCAGCTAGATCTGTGATGCATGTACAATGAGGAAGAGGTTGTGGATGTGAAGGTCAATAGCAGCCTTCACTGCAGTGACTCTGATATTTAGTTTAAAATCTTGAAAGAAGGGAGCAAGTTGAGTAACAGAATTACAACTGAAATTCCTACTACCCTTCTCTATTTTACATGTATTATTTGCAATTGGAATAACAAATGTAATACTGATTTCTTTCTAGTACTTATGTTTGTTGTGTATATTTTTATAGACTCCTTTAGTCATACTGGTCCTGCTGATTTTTACAAGAAAATATCTTGCTTTATCTGTATTGTAAGTTTCTACCAAAAACCCCTAAAGGGTAGTATCCTTAAGTAGCCTGGGACTAAAAAGCCCCTGAAGGCTTCTTATTATGCAGCTAGTGGCATTTTGAATAGTCAGTTTGGTTTCCATTATCCTCTCTTTATTTTAAGCATTTAGTTATTATTTAGATGGGACCATTACTTTTCTGTGGGAGATGAGACACTTTGAGGCTGTTGGTAGTGACATTTTCGAAAAAGGTTCTGCTGTTCTGGAAGGTAGAATGGATCTGGTGGCAAGGATCTGATCTGGAATTCAGGAGGCATGTATTTTTGGTTGGTCTGTGGCTTCAGGAAAAATGAGTTTGGGTCAGATTCACAGAAGGCAGTACAAGCCTGTAGCAAAAGCCTGAAGGTTAGGTATTTGGTTCAGAAGTGGCATTCACTAAGCTTTGTCCACTGTGCTGAGAAGGGAGGAAGGCGTATGTGAACGATGGTATGTGACGGTTGGATTCGATGATCTTAGAAGTCTTTTCCAACCTTAATGATTCTATGATTCTATGACAGTGGCCAGCATGCTGAGTGAAATCAGGAATAATCAAGCAGGGACTTGGCTAAATATCTGCTTTTGTCACTGATGTGATATCTTTCGCCCCCTGCCTGGCATTTCTATAATGGCTCTGGAATATCCTGGAATTAATGATAGATGCAGATAATTGGACTGCTTTCTTTTTCTCTGCAAGCTATCTTTTAATTTAAAAGAAGATCCTTGTGTTTTTTTATGAGAGCTTATTTGACTGCAGTGGTTGCTTAGGAAATAAATGGGAGGCATGTTTCAAACCCTGTGTTTCAGGGAAGTATCTTAAGAATTAGGCTATAAGCAGGGCAGAGGTGGGCAGCTTGTTGAAAGTGAACCACTGTGCATAAATGAATACAAGCTATTTTGG
>NW_009213410.1:39149-56342 GCF_000690835.1 Fulmarus glacialis | reverse complement strand
AAGAGCCTGGCTTTGTAGTCTAGGGGGAAAGACCCCTTCCTATGGAGGAGGGGCCTCGGATGGGGCCCCAGGGCACTCTTTTTAAACTACTTGCAAATGTATTTTTGTGTTCCTGTTTATATACAGATAGTTTGATGCGGTGTTTCAATAAAACAGCTTGATAGTCAGTTTCTACTTAAAGTAGCTTTTTTTTCTTTGAAAAGGTGGACTTAGTGATTACTCATAAAATGGAAAATAGCATCTTAAGCACTGTGAGGTGACCCTGTACCCAGCATTCTTCATTATCTCTTGAAAAGTGGCTATTTCAGGGATGAGGTATTTCTATGCTCTGGAACTGGCATGTTGCCCAAAAGATGAAATTGGGAAGCAAATAGAATATACCGTTCTCTAAGTTTTTATCATACTAGGTCAGAAATATAAGCTTGGCATAAATCATTAGGTTAGTTGATGAAAGCTATTAAAGTAGGAGTGTTTGAAAAAGCGTACTTAAATAGTCATAACTGCAAACTACTTGAATTCAGTTCGCTGTGGCCTGCCAGGCAGTTGTGTTTACAGGCTTGTTTTCCTGTGACACCGCCTTTTTAAGTTTCTAGTTGGCCAACAGTGCCACCCAGGGGTATGAGTTTACATCAACTTTTTTTTCTAGTTTGTATCAGTCCTCACTTACAGATTGGATTGTTTCGGTTTGGTTTTCACACAGTCTGAAGTGGCCAGCTCCACCATTCTTGTCAGCTAAATTTGTAATGCAGTCATCATCTCTTGACTGTCCTTCTTCTGCCTTCTGAAATCCAAAACTTTAAAGCTTATTCCCATACAATGCTGCTAAGATATGGTCTATACAGTCTGGAGTGAACAGTCTCATCCATATCCTTCTTTCACACTTCTTGTAGTGTCACTTATATCTGTCAAAACCAGGAAATAGAATAATCTTGTTTTATTCCCTTTCATGGCAAACACAGCTCTAAAGAGAATTTTACTTGCATGTTGGCGATGACCATGCATTTTTGCTTCTGTCTGTTGCATCTCTCTTCACTTTACCAGATTAGCTATGAAGAATCTTGAAAGTCACAGGAGCATAATCTTCACTTTCCTTACTTAAGATGGAAGAAATAAATCTTGCTTCCACTCTGACGGTGAAACGCTCTCTTGTATTCAGGAAACTTTCAAACATACTTTTGTGCTTGCGGTGTGGGGTTTGTTTTTTTTTTTTTTTCTGTGTCACAGAACAAAGACGTAAGTTCTTTACCAAACTTAGCAATTTTCTGAAGACATAAGGAAAAAATGTACATTAATAATGCCCTAATGATAATGTTCCTAGGAAAGTCAGTTTTAAAGTATATGCTGGACATACACGGTAACATCAGCTAGTTTGTCAACTGTAGGAAGAATCCAGGTAGGTGTGTGTATTGTATTAGAGATAACAGTAGTATTTTCTACTTTTGGTAACTTTTTTAAACTAAAAGGGAGTAGATTTAGACTAGCTATAAGGAAGAAATTTTTTACAGTGAGAGTGGTGAAACACTGGAACAGGTTGCCCGGAGAGGTGGTAGATGCCCCATCCCTGGAAACATTCAAGGTCAGGTTGGAGGGGGCTCTGAGCAACCTGATCTAGTTGAAGATGTCCCTGCCCACAGCAAGGGGGTTGGACTAGATGACCTTTAAAGGTCCCTTCCAACCCAAACTATTCTATGATTCTATGATAACTTAAGTGGGTAGGTGGGATTACAACCTTTGATCTCCTCTTCTGAAGGAAAGGAAGAACAAGAGACTGGCTGGGCTCCCAAGTAACTGTATATGCTTTTATGCTGCTTTTTTTTTTTTTTTTTTTTTGGCTTTGGTAAACAAGTGCAGTGTAAAACTGGTGAGTTAGGAAAAGAGTAAAACTGTCGCGTCCTAGGTTTTTGTTACTGTTCAAGATGATCACAGAAGAACTGCAGAAGATCAGTCATAGGGGCATTAACTTCCATTTTAAGTTGCACAGATTATTAATACATCCCAAGCACTGAAACTGTCCACAGGGTTATACTTTACAAAGCACTGTAACAAAGCCTTTCCATCTGGAATTATAATTTGAATAATAATTACTTATTAATAATATACTGCCATATTTCAAGCAGAGGTTTTGTCCACAAAAACACAGACAACTCTGTTGTAATTCACTGGTCCCCTCTGGGAAAAGATGCTTAAATATTATAAGAAGAACACGTAAGACTGCATATTTCTGTGCTCTGTGAATTGTCATGGCAGTAGTCCACAGCGTAGCTCTCAGAGGAGTTTAAAAGAATGCCCTGAAATAGCGAGATACAGTATCATCTGCATTCTGTGCTTGTACGTACAGGGTGGCTTTTGTTACTAGTATGGTACCTACTTTGCTATAGCATCCCACGTGATGCCTGGGAATCTGAGTGCTGGGATGTTAGCAATTCAGTATGCAAACAGTAATATGAGTACTTAGGGTAAAGTAAGACTGGCTTCAGTGTGGTTTTTCTTTTGTGCTTTCTACTGACTCCTCTCCCTGCGTTCTTGTTTATTCTCCTGCTTGCTCACCTGCAGTTGCTAACCCCCTTTTGCTCTTTTGTCAAGTGTTAGATGTTCTGTTTGTGTTCCTCACCCAAGTTCATTGTCACATATTTTCCTTTTGCCTGCCTCCAGGCTATTTTTTGCCTAGCATAGAGCACTGTTGTTATAGTATCTGAGATGCGTGCATGTTCCTTCAGCTGGAGATACCCCAAAAGTGAGAATTAAAAGAAGTAGGCTTCGTAATGTATTTGCCTCATTAGATTAATTGTGATGTTAATTGTACAATGAATAAATATTGTGCCATGTTGAAGAAAAAAACCTGTCCTTTAAATAGTGAAGGAGATTGTTATCTGCAGTTGGTTATTCTTATCTAAAACAAGTAAGAAATGGTATTATTTAAAAGAGAGTAACAGCTTTGATACCTACGGGGCAATTTTTAGTGTTGAGAGTGACTACCTCTGTTTTTCGAAAACATCCGCAGTCATGCTTCTTTGTGTATTGTCTCTTCAAAAGTCTTCTCTGATCGAGTGCTCCTTCCTGAAGGTTTCCTACCTTCCCTTCCAAGCTCCTCAGTTTGCGTGTCCCATGCCAAAGTCAGCACTACATTTAATACTGTGTTCACTAGGTTTGACATCTGGTTTATAAAGAAAGAGGGAATGCATAATCAGAAAACATATTATGTTTTTTTTTAATCATTTCTTTGCAGTGAGGATCTCAGACGTTGGTTTCTTCAACAAGAAATGGATCTCTTGCGATATCGTTTCAATGAACTGACTGACAGTTTAAGGCAGAAATTCCTGGAACATGTTAACTTATCTTTTGAAGCTGTAAGTATGTTGCTTTCTGGATTTGTGTTATATAGCATGTGCCTGATGATTTTTATAATCCTCATTAAGGTAGTTCTAGTACTTCCGTTTAAAAAATAAAAAGTGCCCTTGTGGCTTTAAAGTTCTGTGAGCTTTAAAGAACTAAAAGAAGTAGGCTTCATAATGTATTTGCCTCATCAGATTAATTGTGACGTTACTTGTACAATGAAGAAATATTGTGCCATGTTGAAGAAAACAAGCTGTCCTTTAAATAGCGAAGAACAACTGAACTTGGAGAATAGTCATGCCACAGAAATGAGGATTAAGTGATGTAATTTTGTGCTGCAACAAGAGAAGTTCAATCTGCTTCAGTCAACAAACACTTAACTGAAAAATGTGTAATTACAAATGCAAGTTAACAAACAATGTCATTCTAGTTCTTTACCAACTTACGAAAAACCTTAAAAATACCAAATCTGTGTAGACAAACAACTGTTGCTTTTGAGATGCTTTCGGGATATTACAAAAGGGTTCCTGCTGTTATATACTGCTTCATTTGTCTGAGTGGATTAAAGGCAAATGTCTATTGCAGTTTCTGCATTAATGAGTTCAGTAAAATTTTGCATTTCAGCTATAAATTATTTTGTTAGAGAGCTCCAGCTTTGCCTGTAGCTCTGAGAGTAAACTTAAATTAATAAAAATTAACGTACAATCATCATTCTACTGAAAAAACCCTTTCTTTTAAAATACTGCTTAAGTTCTTCTATTTAAGTTCTTCTAATTAAATATTCTAAAATATGCGGCTGACTTACACATTATATGTTGCTGGATTGAAAGATCTGGCACCAGTGCATATTGATGATGAAAGATGACTTGTGCAGTGTTGAGAATTAATTTGTCTAGCTAAACAGTAACACATGGGCTTTCCTGGGTCTTTGAGAGACTATTAGAAATATCATTCTGTCATTCAACAGACCTTTCAGCGATGGTGTGTTTGTGGAGCTGTATTTCCACTGCTTATTCCCCAGTCTCATATGTTCTGTCACAGTTTCAGCATTCAGGCTTGTGAGAATAAATTAATGTTTACAGGTTGCTGGAAAACACTGGGAGAATGCCTTGATTCTGTGCTATTGAGTGTGCCTTCAATATGTCAAAATGATTAAGAAGGTATTTCTTTCTCAGGTCAATTGAGGCAACAAAGCATCATTTCATTGAAAATCTACTTCCCTGCTTCTATTGTTTTCCCCCCTTCCAATTCTGGTGGGAATTTAAGCAAAACTGATCCCTCCTCGCACTATCATGTACAAAATATTTGAATATTACTAAGGAATTCCGTACATATCTGAAGTAGTTCTAAACTCTATGGTGCTTTGTAGGGGCCACTGAAAAATAAGGCCATTGTAAAAGCAGTATTCTTTTTCTCAGTGTTGTATTTGTAAAAGGCTTTAAAAGGGAAATGAAGATGAACTGTGCTATTCTTACTTCTCTGTTAGAAGTTTCATGCCTTACTGTGCATAAAACAAGATGGAAATTAAACTTTGTGTTCTGCCTGTTAGAAAAGGGAATGGTCTCCAGGAAAAGGAAATAAGTTCTGATATTACAGTCCAGTTTCTGTATGAGTAAACTGATAGGAATTCTCCTATTGGATTTTAATTGCTTAAGGTATCCTAAGAAAGTTAGTTAAATCTCTTTAAAGAGAAGACAGACGCCTTGCTTTTGCTAGATAGTGGTTCTGCATTTCAGAATTGCAATCTGAGATAGGCCAGAGCTGCTGAAGTTCAGACCTTGGTGTAGTCTGGCATAGCTATGTCTCCAGTTAACAATTCTAAGAACCACAGTAAGAAGCAATTCTCAGTATTTTATAAAAGAACCGGTCAACTTTTTTGTGGAGAGGGGGAATAAGTGGATCCTTTTGTACAGTTTTGTCACAGTTGTCTTCATATACAGCAGCAACAAAGTGAAGCTAAACACTGAGAATTCAGTAACTGTCACTTCTTTTCATGTTTGCTTACATGCATGGGAAAGTGAGATGTGTATTCTTATACTTTTTTGCAGAGGTTTTGCAGACTAATTCCTGAGGTTTTGTGAATTATGGATTGAAAATTATTGCTTTATAGAATCAAGAAGTCTTCATTCCCACTCAGGGATAATATTTAAGCAGCTGTTAAGATCTTCTTTGAAGACTGTAGCGCCAAACATCTTATTTAGCCACTTTTTGGAAAGAATGAAGTTGTTAACAACTAGAAGAAAAAGTATCAGACTCTCTGAATTTTTTATATGACAGTCAGCTGTGAAGAATTTGAAATTATAGTAGGTCTGATCTCATGATTAAAGAGAATTTTTATCAAAAAAGAAGAACTTTCTGAAAATAAAAATGGAAATGAAATGTAATGAAAATGAATGTTTTCACTTTTATAATAGGATTTCTTATGTCCTGTGACTGACGTTTGTATTGCTAATGGAGCAAAATACATGGGAGGGGTTTTGTTAAAATAAGTAAATATTTGCTCTGGGGAGCTGTACCTGATTATAAAGATGCCCTTTACTTGTAAAAGGGGGGCTATAAACTGTTCAAAGTATTCAGATTAAAGATGGTGACTTCAGTGTAATGAATTTGTGTTTGAATATGCATAGGATTATGATCATTCAAAATTTTTGCAATGTTTGTGAGAATAAGCTCCTCTACATTTAGTATAAATTATGGAAGTTTGAAGCTTAGGTAGGTTCTTCCTTGAAATGTTTTTACAAAGCTGTCACTGCATGGAGTTAGTCCATCTTTAGTATTTCTGTGAGAAGCCTCTGGAACCTGGGATTTCTGAAAAAAATGAAAGTTTGCTTTGAGTTTGTATTTGAGACAGTTTTTTGAACTACTAACAGGTAGATTGCATTTTAATGACTTGTAGGAAGGAAATAGCTTTGGCCAGTCTGTTTTCTGGCAAGTGCGCAAGATGCCTGGACTGGTGCTGTTCAGCCTGCTGGAACATTGGTTTGGTGCTGAAAATTTTACACTGCTCTGAAATACTAGTGTTTATATTATCCTACCAATTTATGCCAGCATGGGCAAGAGGTAGAGCATGGGGTATTGAATAAAATGTCAAGAAAGGTAGAGGGTAGAAGGAAAGCAGGAATAATAGTGGGGGAGCGGGAATGATGGACCTCATTCTCACTCTTTTTTTTTTTTTTTTTTTTTTGGTGGTGGTGAGGTGTTAATTGTAACTGTACCATAGTGTGAAATGACAGCCTCATTTGGTTCCTTTGTTGCAACTTCTGTACATTTTTAATTATTTACACTTTTATTTTAAACTCCAATGTAGATGTTCAGCTGTTACTGAGATTGAGACCCTACTGGAGCCTTTGACAACCGACACTCTTCCAGTTACTTGTAAATGGTAGAGGGGAAAGAAGTTATGTAAATGGCAGTGGTGTTTCCCTTTTCTTTAAGCATGGATATGTTAGGTTGGATAAGAAGAGGTTGTCAGGTCACTGTTGGCAAGGGCTGAGGTTGTGCCCAAGAATAGAGACTGATGAGTATTATTTGGAATTTTACTCTTGTAACTTCTCAGTTTGAAAAACTCAATGGTCTCAACTTCTGAGAGGATGTATTCAACATCTCCAACAATAACTTGCTTCAACTTTTGATTTTTGGCCACAGTTTGGGTCAGGACTGAAACCATTTTCTTTATTCCTTTTGGTTAAAGCATTCTGTGTAGTGTAATGAGTGTTGGGCTCTTAATCAAAATACAAAACCACAACTTTTTTTTGGCAACTTTTTTTTGGCAAAGAAAGGTGTTTTAATGAAGTGCTGTTTTGCTTGCAAATAGTACAAAAATAATACAGGCTAGTGTACTTCGTAGTATCTGGGAGTAGCTGTCTTAATTTCCGTAATTTATTTTCTAATGCAATCATTTATTTTCTAATGCAATACCAACAGTTTTAAACTAAACTTAAAGCTGTTGGTATTGCATTAGAAAATAAATTATTTAAGATTTGTGCTCTTCAGACACTTTTAAACTTTTTTAGATGTATCTCTTCTGTTCTTTTTGGTATCTTTTTAAAAATCAAGAGATTCAATTTTGAAGGTGATTTCTATCTTAACAAAATCATTTATACACCTTTCATCAATAGCTTCCCCCTCAAAATTATTGTACTGAGAATGTAAACAATTCAGAATTTACCCTATGTTTCTTCAGGAAATAAGTTGTAGTTGAACCATGGTGTCAAAGGTGATGTTTACAATATTAGCCTCCTTCCAGTAAATAGACATGGAAGAAATTTAACTTTTGAACTTTACCTTTGACAGTAGTTAGAACCTTTGGGGGCAAATAGAAATGATATACACATACTCTCACTCTATGATACATTGTGCAGTAGAAGTCCTTTCCTTGTGTTTTTCTGGGAGTGGTTAGGCTTGACTTGGGCAGTGGTTAGGCTTGGCCTGGGAGCAGCATTTGTTACATGACACTTTTACAACAGGAAATAATATTTTGATAAATATTATTATAGGTATTTACTAGCTCATTTAAAATGTAGTTTTCTTAGAGCGGTGTCATCTAATTGACAACCAGTTGTTGGGTATTTCTCTTGATGTTACCTGTTCCCTGGGAAAATGGCAATTTGAATAGCATTTGCTTCATGTTAGTTAAAATCCTGCTGTCTTGCAAAAGGGATCTAGTTGCTCAGCTTAGAGCATTGGACTTAAAGGAACATTTGCTAAACTTTCTATTCAGTAATTCTGCAGTTTTCTTGTTCAGTAAAGCTTATTTTTATCCTTATTTGGCACTGTAATTTCTGGACCTCATTCTATTATCTTATCTGTCTTGACTTGTTATGTAATGCTTCATAGATGGCTTGCTGTCAAGTGTCCACCAAATTTTCGGGAACTTCTTAAGGGAGAGGAGAGTGGAAGACTGGTTAATGCATGTCTTGCTGTTTGATAGAAATACTCTTGCCTTAAAACTAAGCTTACTGTTTTTTTTAAAAACCACCACACATGGATCCATGACTGACTCCTTTTTCACCTGGTCGTGTAAGTTAATGTTATTTTAGCGTTATGTGGTTTGTCAGCCTTTGAATATGTTCATATGGGAGAGTTTCCTGCTTTTGATGTTTCCTTGTCCTGAAAGGGGGGGAGTGCTACATGGCCTTTCTTGACATTTTAATATGGGGCATTCAATAGGAGAAGAAGATTTGGCTGTATAATTGTCTCTTTCTTTTTAGTGAACAAGGAATAGTTACTAATCTGTTCCCTCTTTCTAGAGCTTGCTTATTTTTAATCTAGACGTTAAGAGTGTTTTCCCCTTATATGTTGAATGGTTTTCTCTCACAATAACAGGAGAATCATGGAATGGTTCTGAAGGTATTTCAGAATGTTTTCAGTCTATTCTATACTTTATGTACTTTAAAAAAAAAAAAAAAGAAAAAAGGTTTTTAAGGCACAGTGCTCTCATCATCTATATAAATACTGAAGCTTTTTATGTATGGCATGTAACTTTCAGCTCTCAAGGCATATTAAATAGTCTATTTAAATAGTCTATGTGCAAAGTCAGTCACATAGGGAGCACAGGAAATCCTTAAGCAGCACTCGAGAGAAGTAAAAGCTGACACTTAAGCTGACAGAGCCCATCAAAGAGAATATGCAAACACAGGTGTGCAGTTGAGATTTACATTAATTTAGGAGATTAAAGCATTAAAATCTTACTATAAATGAGTAATTACAGCAATGATGCCTGACAGTTTCTGGCAGTAAAAGCCACTAATATAGATTTTGAAGATATTTAAAGGGAAATATAGTGAGTATTTTAAATATTATAGTCATTGAAGAAAATATTTTAATCTCAAAGCAAGTATATGACGGAATTATATAAAGTAAATGGTTTTACAGGTAAGTGACACTTGGGCTTTAACTAGAAAGTCATTCTTCTTTCTTGCCACAAGGTGTGGGCATCTGATGTTTTCCTTTGTTTAAGTTAGGAGTGCCTGATTTTATTTCTGCCAGATTGTGATACAAGACCTGTTTGGAGTCAGTTGACATTATGCCTGCCCTGGTTTCAGCTGGGATAGAGTTAAATTTCTTCCTAGTGCTGTGTTTTGGATTTAGTATGAGGAGAATGTTTGATCACACACTGATGTTTTCAGTTGTTGCTAAGTGCCCTGTCAAGGACAGCTTCCATGCTCTACCAAACTCAGAGGCTAGGAGGGAACATAACCGGGATAGCTGGCCCAGCTGGCCAACAGGGTATTCCATACCATGTGACATCGTGGGCAGTATAGGAATGGTAGGCGTGATCCAGGAAGTAGCGATCGCTACCTGGTTATCGGTCAGCACGGGTGGTGAACAATTGCATTGTCCATCACTCATAGGGTATATTTTATCATTATTATTATTATTATTATTTTCCCTTTTCTGTTCTATTAAACTGTCTTTATCTCAACCCACGGCTTTTTCTCGCTCTTACCCTTCTCATTCTCTCCCCATCCCACTGGAGGAGGGGGGGAGTGAGCAAGCGGCTGCGTGGTATTTGGCTGCCTGCCAGGTTAAACCACAACAATGCCCAAGCCCCATTTTGCCATGTAACTTTATCAGTGAGATTGATTGTCTGTGTGGTTTTCCACATGCCCTGCTATGTATGCACCCCCTCATTCGTCCCCCTGTTCCTACCCCAACCTTTTCACTTGTCCTTTTCCCTTTTTTTTTCTAGCTGGTTATGCATGCCCATTTCAGAAGCCCTTGACAAATGACCATACTTACACTTTTTTGTTATAATAGTGCTTTTAGACCTTCATAGTGTGAGATAAATCCTAGTTTATCAATTTGACATTCTGGTAGTCTTTTTGACATAATCAGAGTATTTATGGCAACTGCCACAAGTTGTTACTGAAAAGCTTTCAGTGCATGTGTAAGTTTGAGGAAAATTGCAAGATATCTAGGTCATTGGTGTTCCCAGAAATTCCTGATTTAAGGTGTTGAGCTTCCTATTGTTCACGTATGTGGTCTTACAGGATGTAACACTGGGGAGGTAATTAATCATCATGATGATGATAACCTGAAGCCATAAAAATGGAGTAAATTTATTCTTTCCTTCACTCTGTATGCTGCTTATCTTTTTCTTGCCCTTCAAGGCTGTGTCTATGTCATATTGCATGGTAACTCCTACATCTTAGGCTGGATTTTTGCATGCTTCTGAAATATAAATAGGCACCTCTAAAATATTCTGCTTCTTTCAGCAGTTGTTTTAAGATGTTTTGGAAAAGTGGTAAGAGTATTCTCTTTAGAGTTTTTTTTACACCTTTATAGCATTACAGGAGAAATTGGGTCAAAAGTTACCTAGTTATACTGGTATCTTAGCTTTGCTGAAGTGGAGTCCCCTGGATTGGCAACTAACATGCCAATTGCTGTAGATTAGTATTTGGAGTAATGTTTCCTCAAAAGGAAACTCTACTAGCAGAAGTCTAAATTATCTTTCTTTTCATTCCTTGTGAATTTAACTTACATGTTAATTTCTGTGATTAGTAACACTTCTTTCTTTCCATGAATTTGACTTTTTCCTCTGCTGTTGCTGAATCCTTCTGTTCCCTAAAATGACAACGAACAGAACTTTCCTCTTCAATGCCTTTTCATGAAACTTTTCGTATAGGAACTGTCACTTATCTAATTCCTTTTTAGACAACTGCCACATATTCTGGGGCCTTTAACTTCAGTTCCTGGAATAGATCTTTGCTCTTCTCTCCTGTTTCTCAAATTAGTCTGGTCCTCCTTCTCCTTTCACAAAGTAACCCTCTGTAACTTATCCATCTGAGCATCTTGCATTCCTACTTCCTGCGTACAAATCTCAGTAGAAGCGATGCCTAATTTTGCTCTTAAATTCTGGGAGATTTTTCCATGCTGTAGTCTGCTTCAGTGAAACTGATAATGCACGTAAGCTGTTCATAATCTTTCTTTTGACAGGATTTAAATTTTGAAGAAAATTTAACAATTCACTGTCTGTCTTCAAGTAATGAGCTCTCCTGCCAATATTGTATTCAATACTTCATCACGAAATTAACTGTACATAGCAGTTATAATGCTTGCTTTTTCTTTGTCCTAACTTCAAGTCCTGCTGTTTCTCAGCTACAGCTTTTTCTTCCTCTACTGAAACTACTTTCTAGTCTACTCATTCATGCTTTTCTTCTCTTATTGTCTATGGCTGTGGATGTTTTGATTATTTTCTTGTAACTTACCTGTTCTGTTTCTGTGGTGAGGGCAATGGGATCCAGTTCTTCAAATTTTCTTCTTTTTCATGGATGTGTGGTATCACTGTTACTATGGTCTCAACCCTTACCTGATAGTTAAAAATATTTTTTTGCTACTAGCTCTTTGTTTTCAATTAGTTTTGTCTTTCCCACTTTCTCTTTTGGGTGTTTTCCTACCTTATGTTTAGTGTAGCAAAGCTGTACTTTTCCTTAGAACATCATTACTCCTTGGCACTGTCAGAAGTATCTTCTTTGAAGCCCTCAATCTGAGTTTCAGCCTTTTGTCTGCTTTGCTTTGCATAATTTTAACTGTCCAACACCTACCACTTGTTCTTAGACACCACAGGAAAGATCTATCCTTTCAGTATCTGCAGCTGAAGGTCTCTGTAGGTTGGTGATACATCTTGTGTTGATTTGGAAGAGACAGTGAACTTCTGGTTCCTTTCCACTTGGTTCTTGTGAAAACTTGCCATGAAACTTGTTCATCTTAACCAGTCAGACTTTGTCTCTCTCTGGGGGCTGTTTAAGGGTCTCTCTTCTGTTCATGTGGACCAAAATGTTCTGTGGTTGCTTTCAAAACACTATATATTTCTTCTCTTTTTGTCTTTGACTCTTTCAATAGCACTTTGAAGATGACAGTTGTTTCATTTGCCTTGTGTGTGAAAACTTCACTGCTTTGCTTGCAAAGCCCCCGGCACCTGTACATTCATGTCTCTCAGTGGTGGTCATTATTCTGCTGCTTTACTTTCCTTATAACTTTTTTTCCCTAATGTCAAACCTAACTCTACCTTCCAGTAATGTAAGTCTATTTCTTCTTGTTCTATCCACTAATTGAGAAAGGTGGGTTGTTTTTTTTCCCCTTCCTCTTTGTATTTGCCTTCTATATGTAAGATGATTCTAATTATGTTTTCTTCTTGTTTCTTCTTTCTTTGTGTGTGGTGGTTTGTCATTTCTGTGGGTGTCCTTTGCCATTTTTTAATGGGGCAACATCTTTTTTTAAGTGCAGTATCAGCTGGTCAGAATATTCCAGCTGAACCATTACCAATTCTAAGATGACTTGGAGATTAAATTCACATATTTTTTGCACTCCCCCCACCTCCAATAGCATGATATAGCGACTCCCAAGCTGGAGGTGGGGAGGTCTCACAACTGCTTTTCTCAGCACTCTCTGTTAGTCAGCTCTTCCTCTGTTTGTACAGAACTGGCTCAGATGTAGAATCTTGCAATGTCTCTGCTGAAATAAGCCTTCAATTTTAGACCAGATGCTCTTGTCTGATCCCTTTCTCCAGAGCCCTTGCATTTTCTGCAGCCTCATGGCATTTAAATATGTCATCTGCTCCTATTTTAATGTACAAGCTAGTAACTAAATTATACAATTTTAGTTTAAAATTAAGTAATTGTGGAACTTAGCTTAATATATTCTGCTATTTTTGAGGTAAATTCTTCCATGCATGGCTTTTCCAATTGGTTTTGCACCCAGGTTATAGAAGATTCAGTGGAACTGTTTGGTCATTTGCTCATGAAAGTGACTTATGAGAGTGGCTTTAAGGGCTTTTGACACAGTATGACACCTGCTTTTTTCCCTATCCCTGAGGTCTGTTGCACTGTCATAAAAGCAATGAGATTGGCTTAGCGCAATTTGTTTTTTGACAGATCCACGTGGGCGGTTACTTGTCTCCTGTGTTTTTTCCTAAGTGCTATCGGATGCTTTGATTTGTTGCTGTACCTTTCCAGGAATTTAACTTGATATACTGGAATGTGGAGTGGAATAGAATGTAAAGTTTTATCCTAAATTTATTTTTCAGTGATGTTCAGTCATCATCTTGACTGTTCTGATTTCCTGTGACCCTTCTTCATCTTATCTTCGGACTGTTCATTCCTTGAAATAGACATGTTTCCTCTTTGTTGCTTCTGCAAGAAATGAAAATTAGTAGTTATTATCATATCTTTATGTGTGGTATAAGGATGATGTATAATTGAATTTCCATTTCCTGCAATGCTGCTTTTCTGTGTTATCTTTCTGCAGTGTGCAGAAGAAATAAACTTCGAAGTGTAGTATATTTCTTCTTGAATGCATCTTTCTGTGTTGCTGTTTCCACGGAGCATAAAAGATCCTGTTTAAATTATCTTAGAACTTCTTCACCTCTGAAAAGCCTCTTGAAATTTTTAAAAAATATGACTTTTTTTATAACTTCTAGGTTAGATGCCATATTTTTGGGTAACTGCCAGTTGTTGCAAAATTAACCATCTTAATTTTTTTTAATGCTGTTATAAAGCACATTCTTTTAATAAAATGCTTTGGATCGTAGTAATGGGGAAGGAACAGCAGATGGGAATAGTCAGTTGGGGGAGCTAACGCTCTGTAGTGCATCTGCCAGCATTTGAGAGGAAAGAATAAGAACTGAAAAATAAAAGGAAAGAGCAAAATGCATTAGTGGAGTTAATTTTTTTTTTCCACAGTAGCTCTTCTTTGATGTTGCGGTTGAAGTACTTTTTTAGCAGCTTTAAGCAGTAGAAATTAAACTTCTTTAATTTCCATTTTTATGATCAGAGCACTCCTATGAGAGACTTTCTGATATCAGTATTATGCTTTCTTCAAAAGCATTTATCTCAGTAGTGGGGCAGTTGTATAAATATTTGTAGTTTAGCTTCTTGAAAAGATGCTTTATGACTGCCTTTATTGGATACGGAAGATCCTAAAGTCAGATTTGGATAATGAGAATGCAACTAGTTTGTGTCCTTAATAAGGACAGATATAGGTGAAAGAAAATACTCAATGTCGTGTCTAGCTGCTAAAAGGCCGTGGCTGTAATTATCCATTTTGGTACCAGGTGTATAAAATGTTCTTCTGATTGGATTTATGGCTTTGCATTTCAGAAGCATCAAATAATATTTCTTCCTTTCCCAAACAGGATGGGGAAAAATGCTTAAAAGTGGAAACTGTCTAGAGCCTAATTTTACTGAGTGGAAACTTATGCCAAGCTAAAATAGTAACTATGTCCAAGTAGGCTGCAGTTTGCATTTGTGAAGGAAATGATTCTGAATTTTATCTTAGTTTCCTGCTACTTGAATGTTACATTTGTCCCTTTGCTTGAAAACCAATGATGGGTGACAAGTGACAGCAAAGGTCAGAAGTGATGCATGTCTAAGTGGGAAATAGTGCCTTATTGCTGAAGTTAAGCTAAAAATACATATTCTGTCACTCAGCTCCATGCATAAAGTCATAATAGAAACAAAAGTGTATGTGGAAAGGCTTAGGAGTATTTTTTTTTTTAAATGCTAGAGTTTGTTTAAATAAGACAGTGAAACATGTATACCATTAGCACTGTAAAAAATGTAACTGGTTATTCTAATCCTAAAGTATTTCATTTCAAAGGAGATAATGAATTTCTCAGTTTAATCATTCAAGTTTCAGAAGATGGATTTAATTGAAATGAAACCAAGTGGCTTCTTCGTCACAGAATTGACTGTTTCTTTTCTAAAATTGTTTTTTTGTCCCAGATAAAGAAAAAAAGCCCATTGATCTCTAGGTTTATGGCTATCTCTTGTAGTTGACTGTAGTTATGTATTAGGGGAAGAAAATCCTGGGGAGACCTCTTTCCTCAGAACTATTAGCAGTGTGGGAATCCAGTTCAACCAGTAGGTAGTACTCTTTAGGCTGTTGTATGGCAGTCTGAGGATTTGGTAGGCCAACTGGCAAGTCTGTTTGCAAAGTAATAGTGAAGTAATGTCTTTTGCCAAGCAGCCTCATAAAATAATTGGGTTGATTGCAAAACAACCTGAGTATTCTAGTGAGTTAACACTGTGGGGTGTGGGTAGATGGGGTGAGGTTTGATTAAAACATTTAGGCTTAAACCGAATTATAGTATTCTCATATAGAGATTTTTAATAAAGCTTGATTCACAGGAGAACATAAGTACATCTTGTAAATCTAAGATGGAGAAGTGTTGGATGGAAGGAGAGGAGAACATGCACTTGCCATTTTTTTTGTGCACAGACAGGATGGAATGGGGATTGGTCTTTATTTACACTTCTCTAATGGATCCTTGAACTATAAGCATGACTTTGTTATTAGTCGTGGAAAAAACTAGCATTTTGCTGCAGTAATTCTAGTTGCATGTATTTATTTCACATATGGTGTTGGTGATGTTCTATAAAATTGTGGAATTAAGTAATAAATGTGACTGAAGAATATATAGCTACTGGGGATGTCCCTTTTCACCTTCATAAACATAATGAACAAGAGTTTGTAAATTATGCAAAATGCTAATTAAAAGTTTTAATTTGGTAATCATCTCGGTTTGATTAGAAACAGATGCTGATTATCTGCAGAAATTTAAATGGACCCTTAGAAGATAGCTTTTATTGCTTAAAATTGACTTGTGAAACTAAAGTCAAACTAAAACACAAACTGTACAGTTACTTATGCCCCCTTTAGTGCACTAGAGCACTATGATTCTTATTAAATAGCTTTGTGTGGTTCATTGTTTGAGTTAAATAGGACCTTTAGAGTTCACTGTAAGGTTGACTCCTTCTGTACTGGGTACTATACACACTCCTCTGTTTTGAAGCACATTCTTTTCTGGCTTTGAAAAAGTTACGTGCTTTGAAATAAAAATTGCAAAAAAGGCTGCAGTAAAAATGAGATGATGAATAAAAACATCCTTCCTGCTAATCTAGCTGAAAACAACTAGACAACATTTGGAATACAGTCTGTGTCTGCAGGGAGATGTTCTGCTGTAACCCTGGATTTCTAAAGTAATATGAAATGGCAGCTGTACCAGACAGGCAGTGGAGAATAGGTATCTACTACACAACGTTCTTCAGCTTATGATGGAAGAGGTGGGAAGGGTACCCACACTACGTGTGTGATAATGTATTGTAGCACTCAGTGGTTGATCAGGTGACACTTGATTGCCATTTATCTAATGGCTTGGAAATGATGAAAGAACAGCAAGTCCTAACCTGATCCTTGTAGATCCTCAGTTCTTAGCAATTGGCAGTTTTGGATTCTTGGAAGAAACTTAGTATAGACAAGGAGAATGGTGTCATCAAATGTCCTCTCTTTTTCTGTAAATATTTCAGACATTCTTTTGGGGCATAAGGGAAGAAAAAATTGGGAAATTAATAGCGTAATTTTAAAAATGATATCCATATGTTATTCAAGAAGAAAAATTCTTTGGATAATCAAGGTGTTAAGTTCTTTTGTAGTGGTTGAGGTTTAAGAATGTTTCCAAAATTAATTTATTCGTCACATAGCAGTGAATGCAGTAACTTTGGAAATGTTTATATTGTTCCTTAGTACAACAGCATAAAAGCTGATAGGATAGTTTGTGCAGGATGTAATTACACTGCAAGTAGAATTTACTGGCTGCTGTTTTGGACGTAAGCTTCATAAAATGGTCTGTAAACACTGAAATACTGTTCCCTGCTAATCCTGTGATTGAATCTAGAGAAACATTTGTTAACAAGTTTCTGTAAAATTGAGTCTGTCGTTAGCATCCTGATTTGTAAATGGAAGAAAACTTGTTGCCGTGTTTCTCAGGATCTTCTGTTAGCTCTTCAGTCACGTGCGACTCTAATATGTATGTGGTGACGTTTCTAGAGTAATCTGTAGTAACTGTTTTGTTCAGCTTTC
>NW_009213410.1:29586-39139 GCF_000690835.1 Fulmarus glacialis | reverse complement strand
AGGGAAATGTTTGTCAGGAATGTGGGAAACTGGACCTGTGTCACTGAGTTTCTCTGATTATGGTAACCATGAATTAGCTGTGTAATTGAGGAAGATTCATAAAATGTCCTTTTTGTGCCCACTCCTGACTTTAAAAAAAAAAAAAAAAAAAAAAAAGCCCAAACAACATTTCAATTGATGGATAAGAATACATAATAATTCCAAGTGCAGCCCTTTATATTTTTAGGAATGCCAGCAATCTGAACTTGAGCTAAAACAGTAAGTTGTATACCATGGGAAATTCAAATTTCTTCTTAATTCATTTGTGCCTAGCCAATTGATATCTCTTAAGAAACATTGTAATCAGATTTGTGAACAACAGATTTATGAGCCTTGAAGGTTTTATTTAAGGCTCTTCATGCTCTTAATTGGTAGGACAGCTGGGAATGGTGTCCTTTCCTAATCAAGCTAGTCTTCGTTAACCAGTTGAATACGCTTTAAATTTATATTCTTAAATTTAGTGGTATCTAGGTTAATACTTCTGTATTCTAGTTCTAGCTTAGTTTGTACTGTGCTGTGTGGCAACGGAAAAGATTAACTAGGAAATTATTGTTTTGTCTGTTTGATACTTAAAATTGCAATATAGCGCAGTATTGAGAGACTGACACCATCTCTTTTTGAGAAGGGTGTTGTGCCATTTGAGTACCAGCTGCTCAGTGACGAACAGCAAGTTTAAAGTTCACTTTCTAAGGACACCAGTGATGTGTGCACGTAAATACCTGAAGATGAGTCTTGGAAAGGGAAAGGACTCGTGCACTGAGTTCTTGTTTCTAAGTCTCCCAGTAAGGAATAGCAAAATTAAGTAGTTGTGCATGTATAGTAGTATAATGTGTACATGCATCTTTATCTCTTCATTAAACCAGAGTAGGGCTATCAAATTTATTTTGAAGTTTTTGGACTGCCTCACTGCCAGTGTTTGTTTAACCAAGCCTTACATATTAAATTATTCATATTTTAATCTAAATTTATGTGTCTTTGTGTTTCCAGGACAATTCTGTGATTAAAATCAATGAATAAACTGCACGTAGAAAGCAAGAAAACTAGAAATAATACAACTTGTCCCAAATCCTTGCTTCCTTCCTTTCCTTTCGTGCCTTCCCTTTTCATGTCTTGATTTTTCTCATTTTTCTAAGTCTCAGAAACTTACGATGAAGTGTTGAATTGTTTCAAGCTATGATACATGACCCACTGTCACTGAAAAGGGAAGATCCTTTTCCTGGTGTTATTGTTCTTTGCTTGTGCCTTGGACTGACTTGGTGATAAGCAGTTTCAGTTTATTAAACTGGCAACAAACTAATGAGGCAAAACTAGTCAATTATTTTCTGTGGGGTCAGTTGAATCAGTTCAGTGTGAGGGTCAGATGAGCACCAGATGACACCCTCAGAAGAACTCTGTGTGGGTTTGGTTTTTTTTGTTTTTTTAGTAATCTTTTGAACATCACAGTATTTTATCTGGCAAACATCACTGAGTGCTGTAAAAAGTTAAGTGGTCTGTTTATCTTTCCAATCTTGATGAGAATCCTAAAAGCTGTATTTAATTGTGTCTAATTTTTTAATGATTACCGGAATGTGTTCTTGTGGGTGCCATTTTAGAGATGAAATTATTAAATGTACAAACCGTAGTGTTCTTATTAAAATCAAAAAAAAAAAGGCAAAAAAAAAAAAAGGCAAAAAAAAAAAAAGGTTTTCCAGCTTACATGAACCAAGAAAAACTGGGATACGTGTTTCATGGTGCCCTGAATACAGAGGTACAGGCATGTCCTAACTGAAAGCTTGAGTCTGAGTTTAGACTATAAGGAGCTTATTTTCATTGCATTGCATCTTCAGTCAATTTTACACAATTTTATGTGAAAATGGTGAAATCCTTAATGCCAATGCAAGGTTATTTTTAATGTTCCAGTCTTTAGGGAAGCAAGTTTTATTTTTAAATGAGTTCTGAAGTCATCTCCCAGCTTTCGTTAGGGGCTAGGGATATCCTTGTTTTTTCTTCCTCTCTCTCCATTAGCTGAAAACATGAAGGCAATGGGAATTTGGTGAAAAGGGAAGAAGCGAAGTGTTTGTAGGGCTGCTGAAGGTTTGCCTAACCTATAAGATACTTGAGGCTGTTAGAAGTAAATTATTTAACAGCTTTATAAGTATTATTTATTTATATGATAAATATTGTTTTGCAATAATACTTTGTGCTTGTTTAAAAAATACAATTTCTGATGAAACTGTATTTTCAGTAACACTATCCAAATCTTATCCAAATCTTTCGTCATGGCCCATTAACCTACTTTTTTGGAAGTTTCACCAGGATCACTTTTACCCCAACAATGTTAATTTTTTTGCTAGTGAGATGCAAGAGAATCTAAAATCACTGTGACTTTATATTTGTACAAGATTGATATGGTCAAATTACTAATAAAGAAGGATCAAGAGAGCTTGTGAAGCTTGGAGTCAGTCAGTATAATGATTTTATGTGTATATTAAAAGATAAAAACCCGTTGAAATTAAATGTAATACTGAATAAAATGGTTTTGTTGATGAAAATGAGCTAACTGTTTTTCAAAAAACAAATAAGCAAGGAATCCTTGCCTTTCCCTCTTCTCATTCTTCCCCCAGTATTACAAGTCTGTCTGCAAAACAGTCACTGGACTGTTTTAATGGCTTTCTGAAAAAAAAACTGTCCTTGGCTCGGTTTGACATTTTTTTAGTGAGATATCCTAGAAGAAATAATGCAACTGTAACCATTATAGCTATACAATATGTTGTACTGTCTTTATTCAAAGACAGTTTCACCGAGGGTTTGGAATGACATTGTAGACGGGGCTCTCTTAAGCAATTTCTATTGAGGAAGCATAAAACTGTTACATTTGAAAAATGGAAGTCACTATTCTGGAATTAAAATTAAAACTTTCGTCTATACTAGGTGAAAGGCAAGCTTGCAGGCTGATGTGGTAATCTAGATTTACACTTACTTAAACAAGAAATATATCATCTGGAGGGAGTAGCAGGGTTTTGGTAGCACTGTGTGAAGTTTGTACATAGTTCCAGGGTGTCACGTTTGAAAAGCGGGAATCTTTCAAAGACAAAAAAAAAAAAGATTGTTAGTGAGAGTATTTTATAGAAAGTATTTTCTCGTATCATTTACACGAACACATTTAATTGTTTTGATACAGCTACTTTGTTAAAGAGAAATGGTTTCCTTGCAGGCTGTTTTTTCCTGGAGCATTAGATTTTCACATGCAGAAATGTAATGCTACTGTGTATTTCCTCTGTCTTCAAAGTTACATTCTTCTGCTTTGCTGGCAGCTTTATTATTATTTCTAAAGCTGATTTTCCTGAGAGAGTACTACAGGTTACATGAAGATGCAGACAGGGTAACCATAAGCTTCCTAGACATCGTTGCCTTGGCCATTTCATATGCATCTATCAAATCACTTTCATAGAGGGGATTTGCTGAGCTGCTGCTCCAAGTTTGAACTTAAAGGGTCCTTCCTACAACTTTCCCCAACTTCTGACTTTTAAGATTCGGCTGGACAGGGTGCTGGGCCGTCTTGTCTAGACCGTGCTTTTACCAAGAAAGGTTGGCCCAGATGATCCTTGAGTTCCCTTCCAACCTGGTATTCTATGATTCTGTGACTTCCAAGAAAAGTGTTTGTTTCATTTTCTCAGTTTTTCAACTGAGAAGAATGAAAAAAGTTTTGTTTAAATGCCCATTTAACTGTACAGAAGTGTTAGTTAACAAATCAGATATTCTGCCCCATTCAGAGAAGAAACAACTGCTTATGCACATCCCTTTCCATGGAGAGAAAGGACACTGAGTGCCTTTTTTATCTTGTGTTTGGAGTCTGAGTATGTATTGCATGTGATGGCCTTGGTTTGGTTCTCGACTGCAGCCTTATATCACCTCTCCATAGGTACTGGAGGACACGTCCAGTTTATGTAGAGCAGTGTCACACAATGTGTTATACTTTGGTGACAGCTGTGTCCATCTATGTATTCTGTGTTCCTTAACATTTAATTCCTTTCCGTCACGGACTACTTCCATTATACTTATCAAGACCGTATTGTGCAAATATTTAAGACTGTTGCATGTAGTTAAGTTACGAGATATCATTGCTGGATTACCAGCATGTATGATCTGTTTTATCAGAGTAGATTATTTATGACTTAAATTTTTTTTATTTATTACTTTTTTCAGGTTTTAAAGCCTGAGCTTAATCATGATTTAAAGCAGAACAATTTGGTTTCAAATTTTGTTGTTAATTGTTTTCTGTTGAATAAAACCCTAAAATTATTTATTGACTCGTAAAATCATTAAGTATGATAATTTTAAGTGTGGCTTTGCTGCTGTATTTAGTGCCTTATTAAGTAGTCAAAAAGCATAATATATATTTATGGGTATGCAGTATTTAAGATTTATATTAGAAAGTGTAACATTGTCCATGATTTTTCAAGCTAGAAATTTTGGCTTAAATACTTTAAGTTGTTAAATTAGAGCATTGCTGCTTAACTTACCTGTTTCAAGAACTGGAAAAGCACTAACATTTAGAGAACAATAAGTACACCATTATTCTTGCGCGTCAAAAAAAAGGAGAGAGATAAATCCATGAATGTAAGATGATATGTCATTTTTTTAAAAGTCTGAATTTAAAAATGAGCTGAAACTGATGTTTTTGTTAAAAATCTGACAAAGTTGTTTAAGTCCTTACTAATTGCCATTGAGTCATCATGCTTTGTTTTAATGCATACAGTAAATCTAGATATGAGCAGGGATTGCCATAAGTTTTATTTTGAAGAGGTTGACTTCTAAAAAGCGTGTTTTATAGTTCTTGTGTTAATGCTTAAAATTATTGTATTTTAAAATCTGCACTACTGCTTCAGAAGGGAGATTATTTAACACTATTGACCACTAGTGTTTTGCTGGCTTCTGCTTAATTAATTATTAGTGATCACTTGCTGAATATATAATTCTTTTTCCCTTGTCAACTGAAGTGATGATATATTTACAGATTAAGCAATCTTTTAGCTCATGTTAATTAAAAAAAAAAGCTTTATTAAAAAGTATTTCAGCAGTTTTAAAACAAGCTCTTAATTTTAGATTAGTGAAGACCTGAAAAATGAATTGGCAAATGAGCTGTATACATCAACCCCTGGCCTCAGCATGACTAAAGTAAAAGAACAAATGTTCTATAAGGTAAGTAGAAATTGGTAGGTTCCACAGATTTGCATTCATTCTCTTTCAGTTAAACTTGGAGTTACTAATTTTAATTTACAAAATACTATTGCTAACAGTTAATCAAAGTATTTAAATTAACTGAGACTAATGAGAGTTCCTCTTCTTCATGTCAGTATAAGGGTAGAGGGAGGGACTGGGAGACTATTAAACTACTATTTAAACTACTATTGATGTCTTCTGTCCTCTTCTGCCATCCCTTGTCTTTTGCCACAGAAATGGTCTTAAGTTTTAACGTTTCTCAGACAAATGGCTTAACTTGCCTGGCTGACAGGCAGTTCAGGATGGAGACATTCTCAAACATCTGTTGCTGAAACTAGGTTTGGTCTGATTGTATTAGTCTGAAATTCTTTTTGCAAGAGAGCAAGGGGAGAGGAAAGAAGTATCTAATGCAGCCCACTGATTCTTCTTTGGAGCGAAGTTGGTTGGGTTCCAGATCTGTTTCCAAGACCTTTTATATGTAGCTTGAATGAAATAATTCAAGATGCCTGAAACAGAAGGCCAACAGCAGTCCATTTTCAAATATCAAATCAGTAAGTGATGCAAAGCTACATAATTAGGCTAATAATCATGGATACAAACTTTAAAGTAGCTTATTTTGCCTAGTGGCATGACTTTCTCTAAGTAAACAATATTTTTCCACCAAAATAATGATCAGCTATTCTGAAGTCAACATTTAATTTCAAAATCTTTGCATTTTGCCTCGATAGAGCTTTGTTAAAAGACAGAGAATGACTTAAAGCTTTACTGGTCCATCTTGAATCTTAGGGTTGTAAACGTTGTTACTGCATTATTTTGCTATTCCACAGTGTGGGTTTTTCTTCTTTCTCAGGTTGGACTTGCAGATGCTGTGGATCTATTTAGAGCCAGAAGAGTGTTTATTAAAGACGGCTTTGCATATGTGCCACTTAAGGAGATTGATGCGATTGTTTTGAATAATTATAGAACAAAGTTATCTAAAGCACTGGCGGTAAGTCTGATAAAGTCTGATTTTTTTACAACTTTTGTTGTTTGCTACTTGGACAGTAGCCTTTTGGATTTTTAAATTTATCTGCTTCTATCTGGAGAATACCAGAAACCCTATCAAAAGGGCTGACAGCACTAAATAAAAGTTCATTATGAGCTGAGAGTTCATTAATTTTAAATGGAATTTATCATGTGATGTGCATTGTAAAGAAATCTTTGCTAGAGGATTTTAAAATTGTTTCCCACATAGAGAGTAACGTGACTTTTCATTCAAAATATTAGCCCCATACAGACAACTGTTTTTTCTCTTTTTGTATAGATCTTTTCTCCCAAAATTTTGCAACAGTTTTTTGTTGAAACAAGTAAAATAGTGATTTGTGGCTTCTTTTCTTTTTTCTTTTGTTAGTGAGAACTGGAATGAGGGTAAGTCAGAACATGTCAGGCAAAAATAAAGTCTTCATTGTATGAATGTTTGAGGTATCAAATCTAGTTAGGACACCTATGGTAAATACTGTATGTGAACGTTCTTCTATTAGTAATTCGGTGATCAATTTAGGAATTGCTAGTTTTACAATATTAGACTCTTCACAGGGTTTAAAAGTTGGTGATCATGTATAATGCACAGAATTTTAATCCAGGAAAATATGGGATTGAATAACATGAAGGCAGTTTGGATTGCTTTTTAAAAAGGTTTTCAAAGCCTTATATTGCTATGTCACAGTAATACCAAGGTTGACCATGAGTGTTTAGTAAACAAACAGTGTGAAGTAAAAATAGATTCCTTTAAGAAGCTGCCAATATCCTAATTTTCTGATTGTTAATTTTGAATATAACTGGAGTCTGTGGAATTATTTAATGTGCAGTGAAAATCGTGATACTCTTATGTGAACATTTCCATTAGAATTCTTTAAAACAACTGCAGCTAGAGACATCCTTATTTCAATTGACACATAATGTTCTTGCTGAAAGCTGCTAACACTTGTGTGGGATTTAAAAACAATGAATGTATTCTATAGAAATGTGGCTAAGTATGCAGGTTATCTGCATCTACTTAAAATACTTTTGAGAAGCTTCATGGACTTTTGGAATTTGCCTGTTTTGTGAGTAGCTGAGGAGAAGTCTGAAAAACAGTAGGAGCTGTAATGAGTAGGCTACCTGATTTTTCAGTTTAAGGAAAAATCCGCAACTTTTTCTAATGAACACACACTATCTTATATATAATTCATTTAACCCAGATTACTTTGTTAAAGCCAATAGCTGCTTTATAGTAAAGAAGTACTTCTTTATGTTATTCTTTGTAATGATGGTTTAGAAACTTTAACACTCTCATGAGCTTGGAAAACTACGTTCTATAGAACTGCGATGTTTTAAGTTATTGCAGTATTTCAGGTTTGCATTAGTTTTTAGTTTTAATACATACATTTATTAAAGTTCACCATATTTTCAGTGTTAGGAGTAAAAGAAGATTAGTGATTTATGTCCTATTCCAAAGCTCCTGATTGAAGTTGTGGGGTTTTGATTACTAATTTAGTTTGCAAAACTACATTTAATAAGCTGTTTCAGCTAATTTTAGCCCGCATAGTGCACTGCTGAGAGATGCTAGGAATATTATTAAATTGAGTCTTTTGGAAATGAGGGCCAAAAATCCAGCATGTTTTACAGGGGACAATCTATCGTTATTCTGTTATACCAAACATAACTGGAGTGTGACACTTGGTAGCTGGATAATTAGTGTAGTTTTCACCGGAACAAAACTATAATTATCAATTACATTTCAGTGAAACTATAAGAATACACTTTTAAAGAAAGGACTGCACATAAGGAATCTTTTTAAAATCTAAAGATGGTAATGGTTGCTGTTCCACAACATAAAAATTAGGAGGATAATCTTTAGCGATTTTCCTCAGCCTTATCTGGAGTGAAGAGGCACATTTCCATAGAATTTATGACACAGTAGCATACTTCCAGTATTATTTGTGAAAAGTAGTAGTTGAAATACTATTTGATCTAGGCCTAAGTTCTGCAAGTAGTAGTAGTGCTTGGTAATTGTCCTGGTTTCGGCTGGGATAGAGTTAAATTTCTTCCTAGTGCTGTGTTTTGGATTTAGTATGAGAAGAACATTGATAACACACTGATGTTTTAGTTGTGCTAAGTACCCTGCTAGTCAAGGACTTATCAGCTTCCCATGCTCTGCCAGGTGCACAAGAAGCTGGGAGGGAGCAGAGCCAGGACAGCTGACCCAATTGACCAACGGGGTATTCCATACCACATGATGTCATGCTCAGTATATAAATAGGAGGTGTGGTCCAGGAAGTAGCGATTGCTGCTTAGTTATCAGTTGGTGGGTGGTGAGCAATTGCATTGTGCATCACTCATTTTGTATATTCTATCATTATTATTGTTGTTGTTGTTATTATCATCATAATTTTCCCTTCCTTTTCTGTTCTGTTAAACTGTCTTTATCTCAATCCACGAATTTTACTTTTTTGTTCCCGATTCTCTCCCCGATCCCACTGCGGGGGAGAGGGGGAGTGAGTGAGCGGCTGCGTGGTATTTGGCTGCCTGCCAGGTTAAACCACAACAGTAATACTTCTGTAACACATGGATGTTTGTCTGTGTCTGCTGTCAAGGAGAAATCATTCAAGAGAAATGTGATGAATTTCAGGCACTATGATAGTTTAGAGGTCTTCATGACTTTGCACAGAAGTTGTGCATCATGGCCAAACTTAATTAAGACGTAATAGGGCTTTAAACAGCATCACTGATTTGTTATTTAATTTGTCTCTTAATGAATGTATTTTGATAATGTTACTACTTTGGTAAGCATTACTTATGTGTGCTTTTGGGAGTATGTTTTAGTGTTTTTGCAGCATCTGGCCATTTACGCTTTGTTCTCAGGACTTTCTAATGGGCAATCCTCATTTTATTAGAATTTGAGAATTAAAGATCTTAATGATGTGATAATCCAAATTAGGCTTGAATGCTATTTCTAAAGAAGGGATTTGTATCTTCACAGGGTCATAAAATTAGGCTGAATGCTTTTATCTTCTATGAGGTAGTTTGACTTTGGCCGATACTTCTGGCTTTGTCAGTCTGTTATAAGCTTCAAGGGGACAAAATACCCTGAATAAAGATAGTGGAAAGGCAGTCTTTCAGGCACATAGTTTTGAGGAATCTTTCTTATGGCTCTGATTAGTGGTTCAATTCTTCAACGTTAAAGCAGCATAATTTTCCAGTGTGGGTTGTTTGTGTGGTGTTACTGATTATTTGTACTGTGATGCATGTTTTGCCCCTCAGAGCTTGTTTGGTGCTAGTCCAAGCAGCGCAC
>NW_009213410.1:18812-29555 GCF_000690835.1 Fulmarus glacialis | reverse complement strand
AGGAATTGTCCCTACACAGGAATGATTTCATGGTGAAGGCCTGCCCTGTCTTTTCCAAGGTGCTCTGAAGCTGTTACACTTTATGGAATGTGCTTGTGCTAAAGCTACTCTTCTTAGGTCTCCAAAGCATAGAATAATTTGGGTGGTCACCTAGCTGTGTTACGTTGCTTACTACATTGCAGGCTCATCTCGCCACCGTCCTGCATGTTACAGGGTGATTCTAGCAAGGGTTATAAAGGAGGAATATAATGAGAATGAATTGATGTGTTGATACTGAGCTTTGAGAGAACAGTAAATAATTCGTAGTACTGACTTTCAAAAAAAGTTTTATGTTGACACTGGCACAAATTCAGTTTAGTCAGAGTTATGCTTTAATAGCTTACTAGTCAAGCCCACAAAGTAGTCCTGTGTTTTGTTTCATCCTTCAAAAATAACTTTGACATCTCGACTATGTGGCTATTCCTTGAGGCTCAATAATAGGGGGAGTTAATACTATTCAAGCCTTCTTGACAATTGCAAATGCAGCTGAAGGAGTTCATTTTATGTGCAAAATCAATACTGCAAGGACCTTCTATCTGTATTCTCTGACCCATTTGATAGTAAATAATTTCCTTTGTGCCATTAATGACGATTAAACTGTAGAAAGCCTAAACATTTTCTGTAGTTCATGTAAGTTGTAATATTAGCTCTACAATTGTTTTATAACTTAAAGCAAACTTTTATTAATTCAAATTGCATTATATTTTATTCATGAGCGTTTCACTGTGTTTACGCTAATACACAAACATTTCTGCAGCAATGCTATGCTGCATTTTGGTAATTTCAGTTGTAGCCATGTAGTGAACTTAGGTTGTGAAATTATTGGCAGTTTTGGATCTCCTTTTTTGAGGATAGTTGTTTTAATTTTTGATTCCTTGAAATCAGAAGATTTGGCTTAGTGTCGCCATTCAGACCCACAGACCCATATCAGAGCTGTGTTATACTCGGTACTGCACAAAGGAGGATTGCTCGAGAGAAATCTGAAACAGAACAAAAGAGGGAGAGAAGAGGCTGTTGAATCATTGGCTAGGACTTGCCTTTATCAGCAGTGTCCTCAAATAATTGAGAAAATGACTTAATATTATGTTAGCAGTTGTCTGACTTTTTTGAACAGGAGTCTGCATTGGACAGCAGTTTGCCTCCACAGTTCCCGCCCTGGTTAACTGCAATGGCCGTAGGAGTGGACGACGTCTCCCACCTGCTGAAGGTGTTGCAGCGTTCAGTGTGAGCTTCCCTGTAATGTCTGATCCCCAGAAATGATGTAATTTCTGAAGATGCATTTAGGTTTTTTTGAACTACTTTTCTCGTAGTACCATTTAGTACTTAGTGCCTGATACAAATACTCCTCCTGTATGATTGATCAGAAAATCTTTTATAGAGATTATGGTTTTAGGTTGGGCACATAAAATGCTCTTTTTATTATAAATAGAACGCTAGTAGTCTTGACTAAACCTGTGTACTGGGCGCAGGTGCCCAGGCGCTGGCAGGGGGGGCTGCAGGGCGGCCTCTGTGAGGAGAGGCCGGGGCTGCCCCGCGGCGGACAAAGCCGGTTCCAGCCGGCTCCAACCGCAGAGCACGGCTGAGCCCCCCAGCCACGGTGGGGGCACATCTGGGAAAAGTATTTAAGAAAGGGCAAAACACCCAACAGAGAGAGGAGGAGGGAACCAAAAGGAGTGAGAAGCAGCAGAGGGAATGCTAAGGAGCAGCTCCATGACGCTGGAGCAGATCTTCATGGCACCCGTAAGGAGCCCACACTGGAGCAGGTGGAGAGTTACTGAAGGAACTGCAGCCTGTGGAGAGCCCATGATGAGGCACATACATATATTTTTTTTTTTTCCTGAAGTATTGCAGCCCGTGGGAGAATGACCATACCAGAGCAGGGGAAATATGTGAGTAGGTAGGAGCTGCAGAGAGGAGCTGTTATAGACCAACCATAGCTGCCCCTGCCCTCTAATCCCTGCGCTGCTCAGGGTGGGAGGTGGAGAAGTCTGGAGTGAAGGAGTAAAGCTCAGCTTGGGAGAGAGGGGGGAAAGGTGTTGTTTTAATGTTTGTCTGTTTCTTACTACCTGAATCTATTTTAATTGACAGTAAATCAAATTAATTTTCCCCAAGTCAAGTCTGTTTTGCTTGCAGCGGTAATTGGTAAGCAATCTCCCTGCCTTTATCACGACCCATGAGCGTTCTCATCCTATTTCCCCCCTGTCCCGTTGAGGAGGGGGAGTGAGCAAGCAGCTGCAGGGGCAGTTTGGCCCCTAGGTTGTGGTAGGTTAACCTTGGCTGTTCTTTTAATTTTCATTCTCTAGGCTTGTAGATCTGCTGAGGTTGAATACTGGAGGAAAGAAGGTTCAGCACCCTGATTCTAACTCATGCCGTCGTGTTAGCTTCTGTGTTTCCTGTGCTCCTCCTCTGAAACAGCTCTTGGATAAATTCCAGAGGTTGGAATAATAGATACTGAAAAACCTGACTCTGACTGGGATGCCTCCATTAGTGTCAGGTGTTTGCATCAACTAGATCGAATCATTACGTCATTCTTATCTTAACAAACATTACAGTTTAGAAAATGTTTTGTCCTAAAGTTTTAGTGCTTGTTGAACATTACATTTTAGAGCTATAAGCAAATGCTTGAGAATGTCTAAATATTCCTGTGTAGCATGAGTGCTTTTATTGTGGGTTTGAAGAGTTTATTTTACAAAGACTTGTAAATATTGATGATAGCATAACTGAACGTTCCATTCATAGTCTAATGGCAGTTTTTCAGTAGATTTGTCATAGTTGTATTTAAATCCAGCCCCTTTTTCCCCCATCTTGAGCCTAGAAATTGAAGTAATAACTTGGCTGGTCTTTGTATAACAACTCTACTGCAAAAAGTTGCTTTTATGAAAATAGTTTGTCAGAACATCATATAGGATCTAACCATCTGCAAATTAAAATATTAACTGAAAATAACACAAACTGGTACCATAAGAAATCAAAATGCCAATGTTAATCTATACGATCTTGATAGCACGTGTTTCTTCTTAATTTAATGCCTACACTTTTTTACTTTGCAGTATGATCTTACGTAACCTGATAAAATGTCTACAGATCAAATTGTTGGGCTTTGAGGACTTAGACAAAAGGATGACTCACTGGTGTTTCCTAGTTTTTACGTATTTTTTTGTTTATTCCTTTCCCTATTTGGGATGTAATCTTCAAAATGGTTAAAAATGTGGATCAAGTAAGTTGCTTCTAGCTTTACTAATATTTGTAATGATTTGTCCTTTAAATATTAGTCAAATATGCTATTTCGGTTGATTTATGCTGTATGTTCAAAGAACCTGCTAATTTGGGAAAAGTATCAGTATACATGGCACCACCTGCAAAATGTTTTCTTCCTAAAATACCTACATTTTCAAGCAGTGAAGCAGAAGGTTTTATGCAGTGGCATTAATGTTGAGAAAGTATGATTGATGATGGTCTTGTCAGTTGAAATTCATTTCAGGTGTTGTGTTCCCAGTGTTAACTTAAAGTAAATCACTGTAACATAAATGGATGATTTTTATAATATGCACATACAAGGTTAGTAAGGTAATAACTTTGGCAGTGTGGGGTAAAATGTGATTACGGTGACTTTGTCCTCTGAATCTGTCAGATGAAAGTTTGCTGTGAGAGTTTTGCAGAGAAGCAGCTGGTCTTCATTTCTGAGTAGTAGTATATTGTAAGGTCATTGTCTAAGGCACAGGTCTACTGAATAAAATGGTGGTATTTTGAGTCGGAGAAGCGAAATCAAGGGAAGTGACTTTGAGTGTGTGCTTGTGTGTCAGAGAGGACTCAAGCCTGTATGTAGAATGGTTACCTGCAAGACGGGAAACTCACTGGACTTTTCTTTCCGGACCTTCTTCTTGGCGTGGCCCCTTAATTGTCCCATTGTTGGCTATTTTCTGAAATCCATCCTTCAGTATTTTATCTCCTCTACTAATTCAAGTATATGTGTTTCTTTTAGAGACTACATAGATTGCTAGCATAAAGTAATTATAAGTAATATTAAGAACCTAAATGAAATTTGACTGTATTCAGTATTTTGTCTTTCTATTTCTTCTATCTACTACAAAGTATAAGATTTTGTTAAGTACTAAATTTGCAGCATAAACAATTGCTGTGGTCTCTGCATGGTCCTGTTCAGTTTGATTTATATGGAAATACTTCCATCTTCAAATCAACGTAGGTGTTTCATGATAGTAAAACTAACACAGCAAGATGTACAGGATTTGAAGCATGTGGAAGGCTTGCTTAACTGTTGAGATGTTCCCCAAATTTCAGAAGAACTATTGGAATAGAATATATTAGCAGGAAGTAGAATTCTATTTCTGTGTTGTGTGATAGATGCGATAACCTGGAAATGCATCAGTTAATACAGTACCTGTTTAATGTCATGTGACAAAAATTTATTAACATGCTGGTAACAGTAATTTGAGAATGGTGCACTATAGTCAATAAGAAAGAACAGTAATGGCACATGCGGTTGATAAGTAAACAGAAGTCTGTATTTCAGGATGACACTGTGTTAGAAATTTGAGGTTTTTCCTGGTTCTTTTCTGATGGCTTTCTGTGACCCATAGACAGTTGCAAAGTGATAGCTGTAGTAGTATCTATCTGGAGTTGGTTTACACCAGAGTTAATGACAAATTATTTCGTCAACTGTGTTCTGGCTTTTTCTTGGAGAAAACTAGTTGAATTTCTGGAAGTTAACTGATAAGTGATCTAGCTGATGTTTACTGTGCACCACCAATGGAGCAGTGACACAGGGAGCCATCCAAACTGCCAGTGAAGATGTACCTAGTGTGTTTCTCAGACTTCCAGTGTTTCACTGTGGAATGAGACTGATTTGTGTGTGCAATTGTTTCCTGGGGAAACTTGATTCATATATCTCAATAATGCTAGCTGAGTCCCTTCTGTCATAGTGGGGACTTGGATCTCCCACCTGTCTATACATTAATAGAGGTTCATTATTGAGATCCAAGTTTCAACCACTTACTAGTTTTATGTGTGGTTCAAGAGACACAATTTACCTACCATTGCCATTTACAGTAAATCATAAACTTCCCTTGAAATGAATATATTGAATCTTGCCTACAGTGTTGCAGGATTCTGTAAAGGAGCATAAATCTTAGATGTGCTTTGTCTAAACTAGTTCTTTCAAGTGATGTAGTTGCTTTTAGAACACAACAGTTATTCACTGGGCTTAATAAATGGATTCATAAATTAATGATTGTTGAAAAGCAACATTGCTGCCTCATTGACACTTTTGAAGAAACACGGTCAAATCCTGACAGTTACATATTTATAACATTTTTAAAGAGTGTGCCACTTTTGTCCTAACTTTCAAATTGTTTATGACAAACTTTGCAAGTATTTATGCTAAATTTGCAATTCCTGTAGAATATAAATAATACACTTGTTCTTGCTTGCCTCTTTGTCTAATCGCTCTGGTAACTCACTTCATCACTTCTGTTAGACAAATTAAAATTTCTTCTATTTGAAAGCTCTGTGGAGTACATGTCCTTGCCCAGTTCTTAAAATTGGACTTTTTCTTGCTCCAACTCATCCTTTCTGCTAATCTCAAGCCTTGTGTGTCGAAAGAAATGTGGGGGCTTTGGGGGTTCTCCCCCCAGTTTCTTCATTACACTTTGGAGTCACCACCTTGCGTTTGCTTTTCAAAGTGATTCTTTTCTTGCTTTGCTCCCTTTCTAAAAGCTGTTTTGGAAGTAAAGGGGAGAGGAACTTTTTGAAAACTTTGCAGTGTAATCCTAAAAAATTCTATATGATGGAAAAATCGCAAACAATGCAAGAGTAAATGCACCTGCATTCACCATGGTGATTTTTCATTATCTCCATTGTCTTTAACCCTTGCTTCTCATAATCCTTGGTTAGATGTTAAATTCTGGCTAGCATATTGCATATTTTTATAAACCTACTCTACAGATATCAAAAAAGTTGCACCTTGTTTAGAAATAATAAATATTTTATAGCATACTACATGCTTGTAGGACTTGCTGTTGTGAGTAGTCACAATGAAATTGGTAGGTCTTGTAGCTGTTGAAAGCAACGGGTACAGCAGTGAGCGTCAGATTAAGCATTCAGGAAAGAACTGAAGTCATGCAAGTTATTTTGAGACCTAAATTAAGCTGTAGTAACTTAAGTTATGGTTGCAGTTTGAATTAACAATTTGGATTAGCAGCAAAGAAGGCTGTGAAAAATATGGAATGTAGAAGGATAGGAAGAGGATATGTTTTAAAATGTTTAATGCAAGTTTATGGAGCAAGCAAAAAGAAGTAGGTTGAATCACTAAAAATTGTGATGACTACCTTTCCAATTACATGATTTTTTTTTTTTTTTTTTTTTCTTTCCATGCATTACTCTGTGAAATATGGAGAGTGGCTATTCTCCTGAGTAAAGTTTTATGACATCCTAAGCCAGTGAATGTGCACTGCGTATGTGATGTTAATATGGTTTTGCCATTCCTACTAATGATAAAGATAGTCTGACTAGTGGGGAAGGACTAAATCTTAAGTTCTGTTTTTGATCGGAAGGAAAAATGGGAAATGACTGTCAGTAGCTCAAAGTCAGACATGAAATAAATAGAACAACTGATAGTCGTATCAGATGACACTTGGTTAATTAACGTACAGAATCTTTCTAGAGGTTGGAGCACTTCTTTAAGCAGCAAATGTAAGAATAAAGTATGCACAAGTCTCATCTCAGAAATGCCTTTGCCAAGATGTCTTTAAAAGAAATTCTGCTGTAAGACTAATTTAAAAAAACCACTAATTATACTGATTACACCACTCAAGTGTTTTGAACTCTTTTAAGAAAAACTGTAGCAATATGCTTTTTGAACTTCTTGAATATTTATTTTTAAGCTGTTTTAAATATAGATGAAGTGAGTATTTTTAGAAATGCTAGTTGCTGTCACTGTTGCTGCAGCTAATTTCTGGGTGGTCTCATTGTATGACTTTCCATTGTACTGCAATTTCTCAAAGGGAAGTTCATCTGTTAGTGTATTTCTTTTGCAATTAATTGCTAATCTGCATATTTCTGCTAGAGAGGAAGTGGACATTTTTTTGTCATTCTTGTAAATGAAGATTATTTGTCAGAATATTTTTTCCTGGTAATAAGAAAACAGGGTATGTTTCAGAGGCAGTATAATTGAGCAGAATTTTTACAATAGAAGCACACACCTGTGTCTTATGGGCAGTCTGTACAGGCTGTCACTGAAATCACTGGAGGCTGTTCACACACTGGAGTGCTGAAATTTTAGAAACGTGATTTATTTAGGCTGCAAATATAGAGCTAGGGTAGTTAAACTTGGCTCTAGTAGTATTGGGCCTGCTGGAGTACCCTGCCTGGCCCACTCCCTGCCCAGCTGTGACTTTTTGCAGCTCCAGGTTGTGAAGAATCAGGTCCTTATTTGAACCATTACTTGTCTCCAGGAGAGCATCAGGTGCCTTTGCATTGCCTGTACTCTGCTGCCAGGCTCCTACTAGATCATCACTTTCTTTCCTCCTAGTGGACAGCAGTTTACCTGCCTGAGGAGGGTACTACTTTACCCCTGAATACCTTGACTGCAGGGATCCTTTTTTAAAGTTGGTTAATCAGTGTTTTATGCTCAGCTGATTTTTTTCAGCTGTTTTCCTGTTAAGTTTCTCTTGGGTACCTGACATGGATTTTGAAAGTCTTTTTTTGGTTGGCTGGTTTTTTTGTTTGTTTGTTTTGGTTTTGTTTTGTTTTTTCTTCTTTTTTTTTGTTTTGTTTTGCCTACTGCTGGATTATCTCCGGTTATTTTTATAGTTCACCTCTGTTATTTTTTTCCAAATTTCCGAATTAGTGAGCTACAGGGAAATACTGACCCACTGATGCAAGCTACTTCTTGCTAGGGAACATACTTTCTAGTTAATTTTCCATTCCTTATTGAGGAGTCTAGCCTTGCATTGCCATGAGAGATGTACTATATTGTATCTGTATATCCAGTTATCTCATGTGATCTGTTCAGCCTGAAGAAAGGTGATGAATCAAAAGTTGGGTGTGCAACATTACTGAGTTAGCTTTCCTTAAGAGAGGCTGCCATGCTGCTGTGTTCCACCTTTACAGGTCTACCTTATTCTGTCAGTGTTTCAAACCTGCCTGGACTTACAAGCACTGGAGACCTGAAAGATGACAGTAGCTTCATGTGGAGCACTTTGACATTGCTATGAACTGAAATTTCTTTCTCTGAAGTGGCTTTCTTTGGAAGTATGTAAGGAAGAGGTGGTCTAGTAGCAATAATCTCTACATTAGTAGGCACGTATGTATGGCCTTACCTGGGCTGGATTTTGTTATCCCTTGGATCTTCTATTACTGTGAAAGAGAAAACCAGGAGAGGTTTTCCATACATTCTACATGGGTTATGTACGTTCGGTAGCATGTCAAGTGTAAGTATATACATAAATGTTTTGTATCATCTCATCTGTCTGATGATGCCTCATCTGTCTGAGGGAAGAGGCACAAAAGTACTGTAATATAGAAGTTTTGTAGTAAAAATGGATTTTGAAAGGCGATGATGGATTTATTCAGCATCCAGTGTCACAGGAAAGTCTCCAGGTATAAGTGAAATTTTGTAAAAGCTTGTATGTGCTCTGTAGATTTTTGAAAGGACACTGAATTTCTGAGTTGTAGAAAGGCAGAAAATAAGATGAAGTATCAGGGAAAAACAGACCAATGAAGATACACAGTTTCAATTTACATGTGGCTTATGAAAGATCTTTTTAGCTATACTTTTTTTTCTGTATTTAGATAAACAAATTTCTTTTTATGTAAATATAGTATTTTTCTGTTTGTAAGGATTGATGTTTAATTTAAATAATCTGTAGTCTTGAACAAATATTGGAAAGCAAAGCTTTTTTTTATTATCATCTGTCATGAGTTAAACAAAATGACATGGTTTATTAATGACTACAGCCTTTGTTTATATATGTATATATGATAGAAGTGGATTAAATTTGGATGTAGCTTAGAGCTTCTTAAGTAATAGAAAACCCCACAAGATTTCCCTGTTGTTTTCCTAGTTATGCTGCCAAAATGAGGTGAAGGTTGTTCTGTTACCAGCTTTGTTAATACCAAAGGATTTGTGTTTCTTTTTACTCCATCCTTTTGATGTATAGACAATAACAATAAATTTAAAAATGTGGAAATCCCAACACGCCACCCCCTTTAAAACTGAATTGTGAATCAGAAGAATCCTCTTTGGAGTACATGAAAATGTTGAATTACTTCTTTAAAAAGTGGGAAGAATCTCGCCAGTTGTCAAAGTGAATGAATAAAACTGTTAATCAGTTCTTATTCCAAATGACAAGCTTTTAAAGCAATTTTTGGAAGAGTTGAGTCTCCCAGGCACTATTGTAGACTGCTAGCCGTGTAACACCCTTTGGTGACAGAAAGCAAATACCTATTTCTCGATAAAAGTTGATGATATCTCATATTGCATGAACAAATAAGTAAAAGAAATGTAAGAGGATGTAGGCTGAAGAATAAGAGCTATGAATTAGTTTAGAATATATTTAAATTTGAAATCAGTCTCTTATCTGTCACATACAATAACATTTTGCCTTGTTAGATATTTTAGTAAGTGGAATTTCAAAAGCAAATTACACTATTTCTTTTGAAACACGTTTCTAGACTTTACTGAAATTGTTTCTCTATATTTTTTTTACTGAACAAATGAAAATTTTGGGGTTAATCTGCTTTTAAATTTGGTATGTTCTCTAATGCTCCTGTATAAGAAACAAAGGGCATTGGAGAGGAGATCTTGATGCTGGTAGTTACTTTCTCTTTCCATCCTTACAGTACTTCATCACTCATAGTACAACTAGCCAATTTTAGAGTAACCAGTTCTAAATAGTAAGTCCAGTTGGACTTTTGATCTGAAGCTATTTTGGGAGGAATAAAGGGGGGACTGTTGTGGATCATCTGATGATGTGCCTAAATTTAGGCTGTGAAGAAAGCCCTGGTTTTCATTATCGGTACACTTCCTAGTGGAAAATTATTAGGCACTTCTATCCATCTATATATTTTTCTTATGGCATAGGATAATGCTGGTAGAGCCTGCAATGAAAGCAGAGAGATGATTGAAGTAAGAATTAGAGAGGCAATAATAAAATATTCTTCCAAGCTGCATGCTTTTGAAACCAGCACTGTATTAGATCTGTGACTTTGGGGAATTTATTATGGTTCAAAGATAATGGTAGTTCTTGTGAGGTGAAGTCCACAGCCTAGTACTTAGCTCTTTAAAGAGTTGGATTGTTTCATGAGCGGATGTGAATACATCACGCAATGCATAAGCATAAACCTGTGCTCTACTGCTGAGGGATTAAAAAGTAGCTACGGAATAGGGGAGAATGAAAGCTCCTGGCCTGCCCTGCACAGAGTTAAATTTCTTCCTAGTGCTGTTTTTTGTATTTAGTATGAGAAGAATGTTGATAACACACTGATGTTTTCAGTTGTTGCTAAGTACCCTGCTAGTCAAGGACATCCAGCTTAAAAAAAAAAAAAAACACAACAAACCCCCCCCCCAAAACAACCAAACAAAAAAACCAAAACAAACAAACCCCCCCCCCCAAAAACCTCCAACAAGCATTGGGAGGGAGCATAGCCAAGACAGCCAGCCCCGCTGGCCAATGGGGTATCACATAC
>NW_009213410.1:9775-18694 GCF_000690835.1 Fulmarus glacialis | reverse complement strand
TTATTATTATTATTATTTTCCCTTTTCTGTTCTATTAAACTGCCTTTATCTCAACCCACAAGTTTTTTCTCACTCTTCCCCTTCCGATTCTCTCCCCATCCCACTGGAGGAGGGAGGGAGTGAGCGAGCGGCTGCATGGGGTTTGGCTGCCTGCCAGGTTAAACCACGACACATAGTCACCAAGAACGTCCCTGGCCACTGATGCACGTTCCTTCAGCCACTGAATGGGTATATGGAGACAAAAGCAGCTACAATGATTGCATATCTGAGTTTGATGAGATGACTTAACATTTATGTGATCCTGTTTCTTGAACAGTTTGGATTTAGTGTAGTTCACATCTGAGTGAACAGTAGGCTCAACATGAGCCAGCGGAGCGCTCTGGCAGCAGAGAGGGTCAACAGTATCTTGGGCTGTATCAACAGAAGTACAGTAGGTAGAGGGAAGGGATCCCCTTTTACTTAACACTCATTAGACCACAGCTAGAATACTATGTCCAGTTTTGGGGCTCCCGGTACAAGAAAGATGTTGATAAACTTGGACAAGTTCAGTAGAATTCTACCCTCTATGTTTTCTGCCTGTCTTTACTGACAAAATTGAGCCTACTGTTTACCAGATCTTCAGGTCTTTTCCAGAAAAGATGTTCCCCAAGGAGTTGGCCACCATCCTGTACCAATGCAGGGATTTATTTTGTCATAGGTACAGGACTTTTCAGTTGTGCTTGGTGAATTTCATGAGGTTCTTGTTAGCTCAATCCTCCACCTTGTTTAGATCCCCCTGAACGGCAGCACTGTTCTTCAGTGCATTGACTGCCTTCCCCGAACTGGTATTTATGAACCCAATGAAGGTGCATTTTTATCTCCTCTAGGTGATTGGTAAAGTTATTAAACAGCATAGTTCTCGGGATAGGCACTTGAGGAACTCCACTTGTAACTGGCCTCCAGGTAGCGTACAAAACATTAACCGCTACCCTTTGAGCCTGATGACTGTTTTATGTCGGGAGCTGCTGGTTTGTTTTGATCTCAGTAAGAAAGGCAAACAGACGCAGTAAAGTGTTGCTTAAAATGCCATTTATTGGAGGTAATATGATAAAGAGAGGATAGTACTGATAATCTTATTCCCTTTGGGTTCTGGAAACTCGAGAATTGTGGGGCATCAAATGAGCCACCAACCAGGGCACATCTCACTGTGCAGATCCTTTCTGTGAAAGGTTACCCCATTTCGGTCTTCTGAGCTCTTACAGGATTTTCTGTTCATCATTTCTACATGTTGACATGAGAATTTGTTGCCACACTTTTAAATAAAGACAAGGACATGCAGGTGGTGCAGTTGCTGGTGGGAGTTGCCCACAGGCTGCTTCATTACAATTAGCCACTTAAGTTTGTCCTGAAGCCAAGGGATATGGGTAGCACAACACCAAACCAACAGAAGGCCAAGTTATACATGCAGTACAGCACAGCCCAGGCCTGTGCCTACTTAGGTGTACAGTTAAGGGAATCCCGAACTCCTTGATGTACAACGATCTTCCAGTTAGGATGACTACAGTGATCCTAACAGCTTTTCACCCATCTAGTAGGTGACTGGACTGTAAAGTTGCAGCTTAGGTACAGGGATATTGTAGAACGCTGTATAAAAAGTCTTGTTAAAGCTGAGGCAGATGACATCCACTGCTCTTCAATCACAGATCTACTCATTTTGTCTCAGAAGGCAGCCAGGTTGGTTAAAAATAAAATCATTTTAAAAAAATTATTTACCCTTAGTAGATCCATGCTGGCTATTCCTGATGACCTTCTCCGTTGTGTGCCCAGAAGTGCATTCCAAGAAGACCTGCTCTGTGACTTTCCCAGTGTTTGAAGTGAGGCTGACTGGCCTGTTGTTCTCCAGTCATCCTTATTGCTCTATCAGAAGATGGGTGCAAGACTTGCCTTCTAGTCATTAGGAGCCTCTCCTGATTGTAGTGGCCTTTCAGCAATGATGGAGAGCAGGCTCCTAATGCCAGCTCTCTCAGCACCCTCAGATACATCCCATCAGGTTCCATGGACTTGCATGAGAGGAGATTTCTTGGTAGATCCCTTACTCAATCCTTTCCAACTACTTGGTAGTTCTTCGCTTCCTTGGATAATCTCTATAAGGCATAAAAGCCTGAAAAACTTTGTCAGTAAAGATGGGCAGAAAATGTGGAGGGTAAAATTGCTCTCTAAACTTGCATTTGTATTAAATGATTGTCTCTAATTTGTAGCAGTAGTCTTTGGAGCTGAAATACTTAAGTTCTATTTTATTTATATTTACTTTTGGAAATTTGAAAAGGAAATATGTAATATTCCTTTTTTGTTTACTGTGTCCTGTCACTTAGCAAATATAATTAAACTATGCAGTTTTAATATTACTTGGAAATGGTACAGCAATTATACTTCACTGACTGCATGATTGGACTCAAAAGTTTTCTGTATTTGCAGGATTCAAAATGCAAAGTATGGAAATTGCAAATAGGTAATTCTGTATTTTTAAGTTAGCTTTTAAAATCTTGTTCTAATTTTCTTTTTCTTCTGAAGTCTTTATTCAGCTTTTTATAAGCGAGCTCTGTGAAAGCATCATTTTCTATGTTGGGCTTGAATTCGAGAAACCTTTCACTTTCAGAAAAGCAGACACAAACCCAGACAAAATACTGAAAATTAGATGCTATGTATCAGCCTTCTCTTCAGGTTGCTGCAGCTCCACACCTTATCTCAAGCAGCCTAATCGGACATTTTGCCTACTGAGTGTGGAGTTTGGAGCAACTTTATCAATTTCATGTTTTATAAGCTGACTCTCTGTGTAAGCTATGGTGGCAGTTTTAGTTCTGGTCAGCACAGAGTTAATGGGGTGAGGTTTGGGAGAAAATTCTGGCTTGCTATTGCATCTAGTCTCACTTAAAATCAAATTGTTAATGCATTTTTCTTACGGTTCTTGCCTGACCCGTGGTACTTCCAGCGTATGTGTCCAGATGCTTTACTGACCTGAGAGGTTACAGCTGCACCTTCTGGTCTTGGCCATCAGAGGGCACCGCAAGAGTGCTGACGAGGTCAACGAGGGAAAATCGTGCCTGAAATGCAGCCTTTCTATATAGCAACGGTATTCCTTTAAGGGGAAGATGAAGACATGGGATTGAGTTCTTAATTCTAAAGAAAAATGTGTTGCATTTGGTCTAATGTGGAATGTATGTAAATGAGGTTGATTTTATTCTCTTGGTATATACCAAATGCAAATAAGCTTTTCACTAAATGTCATTAATTTTTAGTTCAGTGATTAATTTCCCCATATCTGTCAGTATGAACTGATAAGCAGAAGTTAAGAAATGATCAACATTTAAAAATTCTGTTGATGTCTTAACAGTAGCCTCATGAATCTGCTTGCATATGTCATTCACAGTTACTAGGCTTTTATGTATTTGTGATGTGTAGCTCATTCTGTTTTTTAATCTGGTATAGCAGATAGCACCTGGTGCATTTAAAGTTTTCACTGTCTGAGGTAATACTATGTTTTGTCCATGATGTTATGACTATATAGGTTAATCTTTGAGTCATTAGACTAAATTTCATAAGGTTTAGCATCAACTAAACCAAGTATCTGACCATAAATGAGCAATTATGTTTTTCTCTTAATTATTGTCGAGACTGCTTAACATTGATTTTTACGGGCAATTCCTGTTCTTGTTTTCTCTCCTTAGTGTCTTAGTTAATTTTGTTCCTAGTGTCAGTGTATTCTTATTAAGTGGGCACTTGTTCCTTTTTTTTAATAATCTACGTTAAAAGCTTTATATCATTTTTAGAAGATCAGTGATTCTTTCTCTCAGAATATTTTTTTACCAACTAATGCTGATCTTGGAAAATAACGCTATTTGGACTTATCCATAAAACAGAAAACTCTGTTATTAATCAACTAGCTATTCATCCATTTTGAAAACTCTGCTTCCGTTTTCATGTCTTTTCAGATTTCTAAGATTATCACTTGGGCATTTTCCTTCAGCATCCTTTCAGGTTCCCTCAAGTCTTCTATAACCTGAAATACTGCAGATTGCATCATCATCAGTAGACATCTGGCTGTAAGAGTCATCCTGTATTTAGAGCTTTGTTCTTGGCCTTGACGTGGTTATACTCATTACACCTAACCTTAATCTGACTAGTATTCTAGACATTCTTTGAATGGTTTAAGATCCGTGTATATGCTTGATTTTTTCCTGCAAATGTAGCTTATTGGATCTCTGCAGATACCATTTTACCAGTTGGATATTTAGAGGGAGGTCCTGCATTCAATATTGTAATGAAGAGCACAGACTATTCCTGATGCTCTGGAGTCACGGTGGTACTGTTTCCAGTCCCAGATTTTTATTCTTGTCTGCACAGCTATGAAATTGCATGTCACGTTTCTTACAGAAAAGACATATTTCAGGTTTTAGCTAATATCACAAAGTTATGCCTAAAGCTTTTCAAGGAGAGGATGTAACATTCATGCCCCCAGTTCTGAGATTTCAGGTTTTTTTCACTGTCCTGACCTCCACAGACCCCTATCTTCAACCCACCATGGGGGAAGGAGGACAGGATCTTACATGTAGAGTTTGCAAAAAGTCTTTTAACTATATTATACTGGGTCATGCTGGCAACTGGGAAGTTTTATAAGAGCTTGGCATAGCCTCAAGCTCTGTGTTTTCATTGAAGGGAGAAAGAAATTTACAAATCTTGCTCCTTATCTAGATATCTCAAGACAAGATATTCTCTGGAGATGCTTTACTTTCTCACACTGATTTTGGTTTTGGCATTTGGATGGAGCAGGAATCCTCATTACCAAGTATAAATCCATCCATGTCTTTCAGGACCAGCAACTGGGAGGTTCATGCATCCTTCTCATCCCCATCAACTACATGTTTCCTTACAGATAAGTCTGGAGAGGGGTCTTGTACAGTCTCATCTTTTAATGTAGAACAGAGTGAACTTGTCAAGAAGCTCAACAGTCATGGGTCAGTTCAAGTCATGAATGTGGCCATGCCAGTGGAAGTTGACTTCAATCAAGCCTTGTCACTTGAAGACATTACAATCAATATCTTAAACGTGTCTATTCATTTCAAGTGTCCTTAATGCCCTGAGTGACCCTCAACTTAATTTCTTTGGTTTTTTTAGAGAGTTCAGTATTAAAGCTGATCGTTTATGTATTTCAGTGTTCAATATGGACGTACATACTCGTATGCAACCATATGTTTCAGTGTTCAAAATGATTGCATACTGATATGGTCACCATTCCTTGCTCTGATGCCTGGACACACACGCAAGAATATGACATAGCTATCTCCATGTAGTACTCGAGCAACATTAGAAGTTTTACTTGAATTCACTTAATTTTCACTTATTTGGCTTTTCTATTAACCTTCTCTTGTTCAATCACTTCATGCAGCTTCCATGTCTTCTCAGCAGCAAGCATAGGAGAAAACTTGAGGTGCTAGATTACTTCTTGCAGTGGCCTTCCTCATCCTCAGTTTTCCAAGTCATTGCCGCAGTCAGAGTTTGATGTCCTGCATCTTTAACTAAGCCGTCTACTGTTCTAAATACTCTATTATCTTCTCTAGATCTATTAGTGAAACCGGATCTTTTTTCTTTCATTGGGCCAATAGTAAGATTTGGAATCAGCTTACCCAAGGCAGTTTACAAATCAAGTGTTAATCTTGTTTCCCACAGACTTGTGTTCTGTTTGAATTCTGTTCATTGTCAGATCTATTTTATGTTGTGTTGTGTGTTCCCTGCCTGGCAAAAAATGCAATTCTGCAGCAAGCTTAAAAAAACAAACCACAACTCTATTACAGACATTTACAATATAAATAAATAAATAAATGAACGACACTGCTTACTCTTGGTAGAGCCACAGCCTTAAAAAAAAAAAAAAAAAAAATTATGCTTAGGTGGTAACTGTGCAGCTTACTGCAGAGATAACAGAATTAGCTACATCTGGCTCTGTTGCCTTCAGCACCATATCTGTGTTATGTCTTGCTGTGACTGATAACTCTGAGAAGTGGATGAAAGTAATAACAGATGCAGTTCCATGCTAATATAATGATTTTATCCGTAGGATTTGTGGTGGTATCTCTAGTGAAGGCTGTGCATGTCTAGCACACATGGAGGCAAGTACGTTGTGAACATGATTCTACGTATTAAGGCTTTATTGCATGTGAACTTGAATACAGTGCAAACATAGTTCAGATTTGCTTCTAGTTCAGCTCAGGTCTGCCTGATTTAAATGGCAATATAAGTTCAGATTGTCTCACATATCAGGAATGGGCCGAAACCCTGATACTGCTGATGGTCTAGCTGGTAAACCAATGAAGATGTAGAGACTTGATGTGGTGGGTTGACCCTGGCTGGATGCCAGGTGCCCACCCTCTATCACTCCCCCGCCTCAGCTGGACCAGGGAGAGAAAATATAACGAAAGGCTTGTGGGTCGAGATAAGGACAGGGAGATCACTCAGTAATGGGCAAAACAGACTCGACTTGGGGTAATTAGTTTAATTTTATTACCAATCAAAATCAGAGTAGGATAATGAGAAAAAAACCCTAAATCTTAAAATACCTTCTGCCCCACCCTTCCCTTCTTCCCGCACTTAACTTTACTCCTGAATTCTCTACCTCCTCCCCCCGAGTGGTGGGGGGGGACGGGGAATGGGGGTTGCAGTCAGTTCATCACACGTTGTTTCTGCTGCTCCTTCCTCCTCGGGGAAGACTCCTCACACCTTTCCCCTGCTCCAGCATAGGGTCCCTCCCACGGGGGACAGTCTTCCATGAACTGCTCCAACGTGAGTCCTTCCCACGGGCTGCAGTTCTTCAGGAACTGCTCCAGCGTGCATCCCTTCCACGGGGTGCAGTCCTTCAGCCGCCGCTTAGATCACCCCAAGGAACACAAGTCCTGCCAGCAAACCTCCTCCAGCGTGGGCTCCTCTCTCCACGGGTCCACAGGTCCTGCCAGGAGCCTGCTCCAGCACAGGCTTCCCATGAGGTCACAGCGTCCTACGGGTACATCCACCTGCTCCGGCATGAGGTGCAGGTGGATATCTGCTCTGCCATTAATCTCCCTGGGCTGCAGGGGTACAGCCTACCTCACCATGGTCTTCACCAGGGGCTGCAGGGGAATCTCTGCTCTGGCACCTGGAGCACCTCCTCCCCCTCCTTCTTCACTGACCTTGGTGTCTGCAGAGTTGTTTCTCTCACATATTCTCACTCCTCTCTCCGGCTGCCATTGTGCAGTTGCCCAGCAGTTTTTTTTCCCCCTTAAATATATTATCATGGAAGCGTTACCACCGTCGCTGATGGGCTCAGCCTTGGCCAGTGGCGGGTCCATCTTGGAGCCAGCTGGCATTGGCTCTGTCTGGCATAGGGGAAGGTTCTAGCAGCTTCTCACAGAAGCCACCCCTGTAGCCCTCTCCCTGCCCCTCCAAAAAACCTTGCCACGAAAACCCAATACACTTGAGTAACAAAATACATCAGTTTGGCATGTGTTTATCTGCTTCTGCAGTCGTCTGCTCTTCAGGCAAGATAAAGCAATAAAATAGCCTTGAAAAATATTTGGCATATTTTCCGATATAATTTGTCTGTAAGCAGCACTGCTTCTATAGCTCAGTTTTGCTGTTTCCCTCTTGTAGCAGTTTCCTCCTGCAGTTTGCAACAGTTTTTCTCAAAGTAATAAGAGAAGTAGTACATCCTCAGTAGTAGAGATCTGACTTACAAATCCTAACCATAAGATGTTAGTGATACCTTAGTGATAAAAGTTCTTTCCTGTGTTTTTCAGTTAGCTACTTGCATTTATAAGTCTTGTTGGTGAAGTTTGAGTCAGAATAGCAGTGTGCTGTATATACTTGTGTACTGCATTGAATTGAAAATATAGTTTTATCAACTCTGTTATGATCCAGTTTTGCAGCATTAGATTATAAGACCCCACAGGGGGCATCTATTCAGAAACAGGCATCTGTTTCCAAAAAGCAGAAATCTGAAGATACTTTGAGCACTTGAAAGGATTTTTTTCACGTCTCTTGCTGACCATAGACCCATGAAATGGCAAGTCTTTATTGAAGAAAGGCAGTGTCAGGTATGCTTACTTAATTATTTGTTATTAGAAAGATAGATTTTATTTATCTGCAAGATGAAGTGAAAGGTCTTTTGCATACAAAGTGATTCTAAACCAACCCTAGAATTGCATTGTATGAATTAAAGGGAAGGTATTCTAAATTTTGCAATCTAGTCCTAATAAAATATTCTTTTTTGCTTAAAAAAAAGTTAATAACTATTTTTTGGTGTACCTTACAGTACATTTAAAAGCTTGTAATCATTAACTGAAAGAGAACTATAAATTACATAAATTTTAAATGTGTATGTTCAGGCATTTTTTAATTATCTAAAACTTGAATCAAAAGAATATGTTAATTTAGGAAAATGAAATAGACCTGTCAGTGTAGTCACTGAATTTACTATTAATTTAATTAAAGTTGAGGATCTGTATTACTGCAGTGGTCAGACAGTCATTGTGGAGGAGGCAGATTCATTTAGAGTTTGAATGGTGAAGTTCTGAATGTGTCATTCCTAAAACAAGATTTGCCTCACTAATGAACAAGATGAATGGTGAGAATGGTTTAAATTTCTCTTTGCTTATTATACCTTTTCAAGTTACCTATCAGTCCTGAATACTTTTCTCAAAAAGCTAAGGACTTACCTGGTCTTCTTTATGTGAACTAAGTCATTAAAAATTCTCTGGAACACATAAGAAAGATTAAAAACACAAACAGAATATCTCAAACAACTAAAAGTTCATGGGGTTTTGATAGAGATTCCAGTTTCTTTTGAGCATAATAGCTGTCATGTAACGCTCTTTTTTTCTATTTTGTTTTGTTTTGTGTGGGGTTTTTTGTTTA
>NW_009213410.1:0-9744 GCF_000690835.1 Fulmarus glacialis | reverse complement strand
TTTTTTTTTTTTTGTTGGTGTTTGGGGGGGGGGGGGGGGGGGTGGTGGTGTTTCCTAAGTGTACTTGGTTAACCATTAGGATTACGTAAAAAACAGTTGCATTTTTATTGAAAATAGATGTGGGAATTAGCAGATTCATGTTTCTGAGTATTTGGTAATATGCAAAAATTAAACATGCTATTTTAAACGTATTTGCTGTATTTTAATGTAAAAAGACCCTGAGATGTCTTACCTGATCACTTACTAGGTTTTTGAAATGTAATATTTGAGTTAAACAATGATGTTTTATGAAGAGTGTCTTGGGCTTTTTTAATTTTGTTGTCTCTAGACTTGGCTGATTAGCTTACATAACTTGTGTTTTATCACCTGTCTATTTCTACCCAGAAGCCCTGGTGGAATTCTGTGACTTTCCTTGCATGTTCTATTGCTTTTGATCTCTCTGTTGTTTCGTGCAAGGTTGGCATGTCTTACTATCCAGTTGTATTACCACAGTGACGTTGTTCTTGAAAGATCTTGATCCAGCAGGAGGTTAGTTCACTTTGTTGAAAAGTGCTTTAGAGATTGCCAGCTAAAGAGCGAGGCAAATGCTCCTACAACTCCTAAAAATAAAGGGGGACTGGTTCCTAACCCTGGACTTGTGGGAACTGAACTTTCATATTCACAACTTAAATTTGGGAAGATGATTTGTTCTCGATTTCTGCCAGTGGTTCAGGAAAGGAGGTGCGTTTATACCACCTGTAGGATGCATACTTTCACATTGCTTGCTCCGCTATGGTCTCCTAAACGTGGTTGGTGAAGACTGTTATCCTTGTCTTTATCCAAGTTTCAAACTGTCTCAAACTAAGTTACTAGTAACCTGTGTTTATTCAGGTATACAGTCTATGTGTACATTACCTTCTTCATCTGGAGTACTTTATAGATGTGACATTCAGTGAAGAACAACTGAAATGGCAGTGGATGTCAGGGATAGAGCTGGAGTCCCTCTTTCTGAAAAGAAAAGCTATTGGGCCTTACATGGCAGAAAACTACCTCTTGCTAAATAATACGAAAGAGCTGCCCATATTGAATAATACTGCTTCACTGGTAGTAAGGTTTTGGTACTTTGTGTTTATATATAAATTATTTCATTGAAGAGTATGGTAAAAGATAAATTAATTGGTAAAATATGAAAAAAAAGTACAAGTAAAAAACCTGCATGACAGCATACTATTAATATGCCTTTTTGAGCACATAGTTAAAAACATTGCAATTTCTCAAATAAAACACTGCACACTGATTTTGATTTACTTTCTTCATTTCCTATTTTCCCTGCACCACTTGGCAGGGTTGGGTAAAGAAACTGGGAATACAGGAGTGAAGTTGAGCCTGGGAAGAAGAGGAGGGTTGCGGGCAGGTGGTGTTTTGGTTTTTGTCTTTGTTTCTCACCATCCAGATCTATTTTAATTGTCAGTACATTAAATTACTTTTCCCCAAGTTGAGTCTGTTTTGCCTGTAATGGTAATTGGTAAGTGACCCATGAGCTTTTCAATCTATTCTCTCCCACGCTCCTGTTAAGGAGGGGGAGTATGTGAATGGCTGGGTGGGAGTTTGGCTCTTAGCCAAGGTCCACCCACCAGACTGTTTTAGGGTTTCTGTTTTATGACCCACTCACACATTTTGTGAAGACTACAGCGTCACGTCACACAAGTCATCTTCTCCTCTTGTCAAGCTGTGACTGGTGCCAAGGACTCTGAACAGGGCACTCTAGCTGGTTAAGGGGTTCAGGTCTTAGCTAGTGGCACTGTGCATAGTGCTTCCCCCTTGGGCTCAGCCTTTTACAGTGTTGGATGTTCATGGATGTGTCACCTCCTCCTAACCAGGGCTGTTATTTTTCACTTATTTATTGTTTTCTAATTTAGACACTTGGCATAAGTTGTCAGTGGCCTGGTTGGTGATGTTATGTCTTTGACCTTCTCCATATCTTAAGCCTACTTGCTGTTGTTACCTGAGGTGCTATCAGCTTTTGGCTTTCTGACCCAAGTATTGTTGTAAGAATGTAAAGCTGTTAAGAGCTCATCCATACTTCTTTGTTTTTGTCCTGGGCATACCTAAACCAGTAGAGCAAGGCAAATGTAGTCTTTTGGGCAAGTTTACTCCCATAAGAATTATCTGTCCTTTCCTCATTTTCCCACTGTATACTAGAATCATCTAATGAGTTAAAGCTGGAAAAACACAGTCAAAGTCTTATTTTCTGAGTGATAATTCCAAGCAGGCTCAGTTGTTTTCATCTGTCACTTATTAAAGGCATTAGGTGCAGAAAGTTTGAAATAAAAAAAAAAAAAGAAGTTAGCGTTTTGTTGCATGTCCCCTTCCATTTTGACTTATTGAGTTGACCTTGAAGAGCAGAGATAATCTTTTAGGCAAATAATTTCCCATTAATCCTTGCTTCCTAAAACAATGTCATATATGGGCTGTGGGGTGACTGTGATTGCTTTGGTATTTTATCGGAACTGTTTTCTGTTTTCTCCTAATCTCTTCCATTTCTCTTGTACATATTTGAAAACAATTTTATTTTCCCAACCTCAATAACCTTATTGTCCTTGTCCCAGATAATTTTTCTCCTGCTTGAATATTCTGTACAGGCTTAGTCTTGGTGAGGTCACAAGTTAGTGTGAAAAGAAGCTAGTTTTCTTGTGCAAAATGGAGAGTGGCATTTCACATGATTTTCAGAAATCATTAGAGGAAAATTAGAGAAAATTAGAGAAATTAGAGAAAAGGTTGTAAATTAGAGAAAATGTTGTAAAAAGAGAAATTAAAGTTTAAGAGCTGTGCAGATTTGGAGTCATGGTTTTTATGGTCATAGGGATGATGGAATATGTTGAGTGCTATAGGAGGTATGCTTAGTAGAACTTGTCATCAGCGTGTTTCAGGAAATAAGAAAGTATTTAATGAGTGTTTAAAAAAAAAAAGTGACACTCAACACATCTGGTCACAGTTTAGTGAGAAGATCACTGGAGCCTTTTTGTTGTCCAAGTGTTAATGTCAAACCAATCTGCAAAAGAATTAGTAAGTTGACTCTCATTGACAAGTGATTACTTGTTATTATTTGCTATTGCTGTGTTGATAAACTACCCAGAACAAGACTGATCTGTATTTGTGTCTAGTCACATCTAACTTACATAGACCTTATTTTTTTTATACTATATTTAATAATGGCTTTGCTGAACTATGTAGAAAGTAGCTTTTTATGTACTTTATGTAGTCTTCCTCTACACAGGTTATTTTCTGTCATGAGAGCATGCTACAAGTGGTTGTGAGCAGCTTAGATCCTTTAGGGCTTTACAATTACTCAGCTGCCATGGCAAAACAGATTTGTTGCTAGCAGCAGGAGTTCCTTAGCTAATATAAACACTTGAACTAGTAATTACAGCCTCTGATCCTCTGCCGATAGTAATTACATCCTGTATTCCTCTGCCCCAAGGGTGGTGAACTGCCGTAATTCAGGAGGAACCAAACTTCTGCTGTCTGTTGCCATCAGACACTTGGCCAATACCCGTTGTATGTTTTCATGGTTCCCAATGGATCATAAGCTATGGTTTGAAGAATGCTAGAATAATACAAAGAATACAAAGGGTATTTACTCATTGGATCTGTTCTTTATAAAAACCTTTTTTAATGCCCCCTTTATTTGAGGACATTACTGTAAAGTAGCTTCTCTCCTGAAATGCAGTGGTAATACCTGGTTTGGAACCTCTTTAGGTAGGGTATTCTTCTTTTGCACATTCAGCTGGCTTCAAACAGCCACTTATATCTTTCAATCCTGTATACTCTTGGTTGCTGGACTCCATAGTCTTTTTCAACCCTTGTGCTGCAGTCGTTACATGCATTTATTTGTTCAGTGTCTAATTATTTCATTAGTCATCTCACAGTAAGTCAGATGCATTAGCTAATAGGAGCAACTTTCAGACTTTCTTCCAGATGACCAGTACTCAGAAAAAAAATACAGGCTGGTGAGAGTCATGGTCCTAATAGTGCCCTCTGATATTTTGCTAGTGTCCTGTTGTTGAAATCTGGCCTTCAAAAATAGGAGACACACCTCAGTTACTAGTTAATTGTTCTATGTTTGTCTGCTAATCTTTTCAATTACATTGTTATCTGAGCAGGGGTCTAGTTTCCTGTGATTATTTTGTTATTTGGATACTTTAGAGTTTATCAAACTGAAAATTCTGAAAATTCTCTTGTAATTGACATATAACACATTTTCCTTGTAGAATCTTTGCTGTTCTGTACAGTTTATGTTCTTTTTTTTTGTAGTGCTTTGCTTTCTGAGAGATAATAGAGTGTCTCACCTAATACTTTCCCGTGAAATTGTTAGGACTTAGTGTCTTCAGATTCTTTTCTCTATCAAATGTGGTGAGATTGGCTAAGATGGGCAAAAGTTATTAATTCTAACACTTAAAGATGTCTGTAAATAGCAGGATCACTCTAGCCTCATTTTCTCTGGGAAAAATGTGCAAAATAGTTGGCATGGTATTTACTTACCTTTTGATTTTCTAGACCTATGTTGTTTGAAAATGAGTTTGTCTTTGTCAGTGAAGCTATATTAGTTACTGTACAGAGGGGGCATAGAGACTGACAGGTATAGTGTCTTGATGATGTTAGGTGTAATGCTTTTCATAGTATTCATCTTTAGGAAAGGGTTGAATTGCCTTTATACTCTAGTTAGGAATGGATTTGCTAGCCTGTATCTAAGATTCTGTTAAGGGAGGTCATCTTGTATAGTTCTCTGTGCAATTGCCCTTTTTCTTGAAGAGTCATTGGATTTCAGGTTCAGGGTGTTTTCTGTTAAATATATATTTGAATCTAGTAGGAGGCTTACTAAGAAGAGTATGTGTAGGATGTATATCATGTTGGACAACTAAAATAGTTGACGTTCATCTTTGTCCTTTACTAAAGCTCTTCCTAGACAAAATTGAGTATTAGCAATGTGCCCTTGTGGCAGAGAGTTCTAATGGGACTGCGTTGAGAGGAATGTTGCTGGCATGTCAAGGGGGGGTGATCCTTCCCCTCTACTCAGCACTGGCGAGGCCACACCTGGAGTACCATGTCCAGTTCTGGGCTCCCCAGGACAAGAGTGAGATGGAGATACTGGAGAGAGACCAGCATAGGGCCACTAAGATGGTGAAGGGACTGGAGGATCTCTCCTATGAGGACAGGCTGAGGCAGCTGGGACTGTTCAGCCCGGAGGGGAGAAGGCTCAGGGGGGATCTTGTCAATGTATATAAATACCTGAGGGTGACTGATCACTGGCAGAGGTTGCCCAGAGAGGTTGTGGAGCCTCCCACCTTGGAGATATTCAAAAACCAGCTAGACATGGTCCTAGACAACTGACTCTAGGTGGCCCTGCTTGAGCATGGGCCAGATGACTTCTGGAGGGCGTCCCTTCCGTCACCTCCGGATATGTACCTTCCAACCTCAACAGTTCTGTGATTCTGTGATTAGGTAGAAAAGCAGTAGGAAGAGGTGGCAGAGTCAGTCCTTTTGACTGCCATTACTATTATGGCTTATAACTTAATGGTGATTTTTACTTTCTCAGCTTCTCTGTCATGGCTGTAGTGATTCAGGCAGTCTTTAGCAGGTGTGTATGGAGTACAATATTTGCCACTTTACAGCATCCTTGTTTGTGTACAAGATCTCTCTTCTATACCAGATGTATTCAGGAAAGACATCTTGGTGGGATAGCCATTTTTTTTCATGAGTATGCTCCGTGTTCTACATTTCATTACAGTACCATTGCATGTAGGACTAATTTAAACAAGCCAGGAGAAGTTATTGTCCACAACTTGTGCTTTTCCAATGTTCATGTCTTATTGTATACATGCTTTAAATCCAAGATCTTGCCAAACTGTGGTGAAGCAGTCTGAGTTTGTGTCCTAATGCTTCAAGAGCTATAAATGAGGTTTTGTATCAATCTGGACTGAGCTGGGCAGTGGTTTCTTTCTACTGTGTTCTCTCCTTTACCTCATCCATAAGTGGTTATCTTTCTTACTGGTTCTGTAAAAAATAGTGCTATTGCCATTGTTATTGGTTAACATCAAGGGGTAAAACACATCTAATTGTTGAATATGGGAAGTAGTCTTACATTCCACATATCCTTACGCAAGCATACTTGGTTAATGGCTATTCAGCATGAAAAACTAGGACAAAAGACAGGACAAGCAATAAATTAAACACCCAGATACACAAACTCTGAAGAATGGGAGATAATTAAGAAGGTACCAAAGACTAAAACTATCAGACTATTGGGTGATGGACCATTGAAGAAGCAGCTCAAAGCCTTGAGGGAAAGAAGATTATCATGTGTCATGGAAAAGAGCAAACTTATTATGCGATATTTGAGGGGGCTTGCGGGATTATGGATTGTCTAGGGGAAGAGCCAAAGGCAGGAGAAGGGAGTGTAACAAATCTGCTGATCATTAGGCTTGTGCCCAGTGCCTTATCACTGCAGTATAAGATCAGGACTTTGAGAGGCAGCTTCTGGGGAGACCACGGTTTGTGGCCAGCTACGAGAGGCTCATCTGCATGAGATCAGCCAACACGTATGAACAGATCAGACCATTTGTATAGTTTGTTTATGCATGTGCTGTTTGTGTGTGTGTGGTGCCTGTTCTTGTGTTTGTGGTGTTCTTCTGGTGGCCAGTGGTGTCTGTACAGTGTGTGTGTGTGTATGAGGTGTACATGGTCAGCCTTGCTACTGGCTGGGGCTAGGGTCAGGGGGTGGCAGCAGCCTGGCTGTGGTGGGCTGGGAAGGAGAACATCCTTGGGTCTTGAAGCCCACCAGCTTCGGCTTCACTGTAGCAGCTTGCTGTGTGCACTTCTGCTCTTACTTAAAAGCACCAAGCCATAGGCCTTAAAAGGAGGTCAAATGGAAGTCCTACTGCCATAGATTAGTTCTAAGGCAACAATATGTTTTATAATTAAGCAGTTTTTTTGAAGGCTTGGTTTTCTGCTTCATGAACTTGAGTCCTAGGGGAAGTGTTCTTATGTCAGAGCGTATTTTTATTCAGAGGTAAAATATTTGTAATAGTTGCAAACTTATATAATGAACATTTTAAAAAAGGAAATAAAAAAATTGCATGTTGTTGGAGTTGCTAGTGGTTTTCCTTAATGCCAATATCCTTTTCTGTTTTGGAAAGAAAATATTTAAACATTAACTCTTACTCATCTTTGGGAAATGTCATTGCTGCTGCTGGCAGTTGAGAGTTGAGATTAAGTAAAATATTTGAAAATGATGATAAGTAGGCTCCGATTAATGCTGGGTTTTAGCAGCATGAAATGTGAGCGCCTGTCATGTTTTTAGCTCTACTCACTAAAGATAAGAATGTAATCACTGGTACTTGAACATATAGGAAGCTAGGGCTTAAAACTCTCTCAAAGGTTGGCAAGATTTGATTTTGCTTCTTAAAGAAAGAAATCAATATCGTAAAATATGCATCACTGAGCAAAAGTATTCCAAATACCTGTTTACTTTTAGAAGATGGATATTTTCTAAGTCTTAGCAACAAAACAATTATTTCTAAGCAGTACCACATGCTGAGAGAACAAGACACTGAAATTCAAATGCCTTTGTCTGAGGTTTGAAAGTAAGAGGTTGGCATCACACAGACTGTTGTAATAAAATCTTTTCTATATTTGTTGTTACTAAAGATCAAATATGGAATTCTTAAGGATTAGTTAAATTTATTTGAAGTTCTATAGTAACTTTGTCAAGGAAGAAAAGTCGGTATATGAAGATTTGACAAGCTCATTAAACAGAGAAAATGCTTTACAATAGGATCCTTTTTCCTTAGATGTGAGTGTCTTTACCCTAGTGTTTAAAGATGGAATAGGAACATAGCCTTGGGCAGTGTTGCCTGTGGTAAATAATCCTGGTCCCTAACAAGAAGTGTTTTTAAGATTTTTCTTAATTATTTTTCTCTGAAAGCAATCTAAGAGTAAAATGATCTCATTTCTAAAAAATTGCTTCATTTTGTCCTTGTAATTCCTGAAAAAGGATTTAACAATCTTGTTAGAATTTTTGTCTAATTGCTAATCACTGGTAATTTTGAAAATTTCACTACATTGCAGATGAAATGTGGAATTTTGAGGATGCTTAGAGAATGGAAGTTCTTGTATGGAAAACAGGAATGCTAGTAGTTCAGAAATACTTGGTACTGGAGATCTGTAATATGTATTGTGTATTTGGTTTTAAACAACTGTGATTCTTTTTTACCATCTTTGATAGTTGGGCAGTTGAGATCAGACAAGTTCTGCCACTCTTCTAATCTCCTGTGGTTTTTCACAGAATCACAGAATGGCTGAGATTGGAAGGGACTTCTGGAGATCATCTGGTCCAGCCCCCCAGATCAAGCAGAGTCACCTAGAGCCAGTTGCCCAGGACTGTCCAGGCAGGTTTTGAATATCTCCAAGGATGGAGACTCTACAACCTCTCTGGGCAACCTGTGCCAGTGCTCAGTCACCCTCACAGCAAAAAGGTGTTTTCTGATGGAAAACGTCTTGTGTTTCAGTTTGTGCCCATTGCCTCTGGTCCTGTCCCTGGGCACCCCTGAAAAGAGCCTGGCCCTGTTCTCTTTGCATCCTCCCTTCAGGTATTTATATATGTTGGTAAGATCCCCCCTGAGCCTTCTCTCCTCCAGGCTGAACAGTCCCAGCTGCCTCAGCCTGTCCTCATAGGAGAGATCCTCCAGTCCCTTAATCATCTTAGTGGCCCTATGCTGGTCTCTCTCCAGTATCTCCATCTCACTCTTGTCCTGGGGAGCCCAGAACTGGACTGAGTAATAGATTCCTAGTAGTAAAATCCTGTTAAGAAAATGAAATATCTTCTCTGAAGTTCTGTAATAAAACTGATTTATAATAACTGATTTTTATATAGTGGCAGATGTATTTATTTTCTGTAGTGCCTTCTGAATGGCATAGGGCTTTAGTAATAAGGTTTGTCAAGATTAATAACTACATAAAAGCTTTTTAACTCAAGATTTCTATGATGGTCTACATTGTAGAACAATAAATGAAGCCCCGTAGTAGTAATGATGACTATGGAAAATGAGATTTTAGTCAAGTGGATTGGATGAGTATATAAACACTTGTTTATTCTCTTTTTGATTGCATATTGTCTTCAGCATTGGAGAAGTTTTGCTAGCGTGGTTGTGGTTGTTCTTAAAGCAGTTTTGGAACATAGCATTAATGCTAGACTGATGAAGTTTGTGATGGGAAAAACCTACCATGGTTTCTGACAGTGACTTTGAGGGTGCTTAATGAAGCAATAATCAATCTTTCATGCTCTCTAGCTGATTGCTTCTTGTGTGGTATTGGCTAGTAACTTCTACCAAATTATGCAGAGATGTTGGTTTTCTTAATTTCCTTCTGATGAATGAAGGGAAGAGGGTGGGAAAACTTCAAAATCGTAACACTAACACCTTGGGGAAATCGCTGCTGTCTGAGTGACCTTCTCCCCCTCCAATAATGCTCCATTGATGCAAGTTAATTAAAGCAGTAATGTATAGTTGAACTGAAGAACAGATTCCAGGTTACCTTGGTGTATTGGAATCAATATTTAGTCTGTGAACCTGGGAGAAAGACAGCAAACCCGAGAAGCTTCTGTTCATAAGTAATGGCAGAAATAGAAACAAAAGATCTGCATGCAGCCAAGGAACAGTAAGCAGTATTGAAGAGATGAAGAAATCATAGAATCACAGAATCATAGAA
>NW_009213409.1:0-2259 GCF_000690835.1 Fulmarus glacialis | reverse complement strand
GACCTGAAGGAGAGGGAGGTGGGATGGTGCAGGACTGGAGCAGAGCGACCCTTGCACACAACGAGATGAATGGTGCCTAGTGATCCTATAGAAACCTCTCATACAAGTGGCCCATCTATTTTCAGGGGTACATTTGCACTCTCCTCTTCCACCAAAGCTTCCCACCCTGCATCTGTTACACTGAATCCTGAATCTGCCCTCTGTGGCCACTCACAGCAATGGGGCAGATGGAAAATTTCTGTGGGTGGACAGAAACACAAAAATAATCCACTCCATCACATTTTGCAAAACAATTGGAGCTTTTGCTTGCCAGGTAAAATGAACAAGATCCACTCTTGAGTCCTGCTAGGCCAGTGACTACAGGGAAAGGCAGACTATGGTTATGTGTTAGCTCTCAAATAAACCAAGCTTAGACGAGCGCAGATTAAAGCGATAATGTGATCCTTTGCATGGTTTAAATCTCAGTTGAGGCTATCATATCTTCTGTGGCAAATTCTGCATAAAGCAACTGCTAAGCCTTTTAAAGAACGTGAAGTTGGTGGTGTTGAAAATAGATACAGAGACTATTGTATGTATCTCTACAAACAGAACAAACCGGAGATCAATATTCCTCCTTTATATCTATTAGCAAAACACACAGGAAAAGTCAATTTCATTAATAATGTTGCTTCTGTTAATTTAATTTTGCACCTTTCACCATTCCCTTTTGTTACAGATGAACAATTCATCTTCCAAATAAGGATTACAAGAGCTTTAAATACTTAAGCAAAACCTGATTTCATTCCTTGTTTCTACAGGAAGGACTCAGGAAATAGTAGGGAAATCTGAGTGGTGCTGAGACAGAGAACAGCGGGAGGCAGCCCGATTCCTGTCACAAGGTGCACCAAGGAGCAGCTCACTGCAAGGCAACGGACTCATTGATTCACTCTCCTTCCTTTAGCTCTGCTGAACTGTCGCGGCTGTAACGGTGAACCAGACTCTAGACTCCCTTGGCCAGAAATGCCTCAAGTTGTGACCCCCACCTGCGGTCCCCAATGGTGCCAAAAAGGCTTCATTGGGCACCTTAGGCATCCTCACTCCTGACGGATGAAGGGGACCATCCGTAGGGATGTTTTTGTACAGCCAGGTGGGTGCCCACACCACCACCAAAATGTGGTCATTTTCTATCATGTGACAAGAATGCTGGGATTTTGGTCATGTTAGTCTTAGAGTTAAACCAGGTTTAAAGCAGAGAGCAATCGAAATGAAGCTGATCCTCAGATTTTAAGGTTATCTTAAGCTTCGTTAAACCAAGAGCTTACAGGGATCTGCAGAAATACAGTCTTTCCCCAAAAGCAGAGAAAATGACTTACTTTGAGATGGCAAACTAGCTCAATGTGTATTAACATCATACACAATTTCAAAGGAATATGCTTTTATCTACTCACCTTATGTAGTTTTAATTAGAAACTCCTTCTACAATTGTATTTTTGTATGATATTTGTGACATTTAACAGTCATGATATTCATAAAGAGGAGAGTAATGTAACTTTCTCTTGACTTTATGCAAACAAAGCCACATTAATTTTAAGGGACTTTATCACTTCAGATGTATTAGTACATTATAACTGTATTTATCACTATGAGTATATCACTATCACTAAAATATTTTACGCATAATGAGGTCCTTAAACTATTAAATAAATATATAGTGCATTAGCCATTAAAGACTCCACAAACAAGCCACAAAACCAGGAGAGTTTGGGCTTGCTACAATTTTAATCTGTTCACTTGCCTTTTCTTTTTTTTTTTTAGTTAAAAATACTAACACTTGAGAGAGACTTTATAGGTCAAATCCTCATCTGATGTATTTCTGTCCTGTTTTAATGATTCCAAGGACTATCTTGCCCATCGGCTCCCAATCTGTATTGAAACTAGCTTTTTTTGGAGGGGAAGGTTTGCATTTCCAATGAAACTATGGCAATTTCTCAGGTTTTCTTGCAAATGATGACGATAATTGGTCTATCGGAGCTCTAACTCTGTTTGGGGCTCAAATGTAACAAATGATGATGGAAGGTCATAGGCTTTATAACTGTCTGCATAATTAGGATTTTTTTAATGAAGTGCAATAACACATTGATCCCCACTCTTCCATTCCCACAGAGGCTTCCCTTTTGTTTGGTTGTTTAAGAACTGGGGCAAAGCACTCATCTTGTGTAAACAAATTTATCAAGGATTTATCTCTGAGGGGCTGCCCTTATCCCATGCTAACAACAACAT
>NW_009213408.1:11745-28326 GCF_000690835.1 Fulmarus glacialis | reverse complement strand
CCCCAAGCCTGTAGTGTTGCATGAGGTTGCTGTGATCAAAGTGCAGGACCCGGCACTTGGCCTTGTTGAACCTCATTCAGTTGGCCTTGGCCCATCGATCCAGCCTGTCCAGGTCCCTCTGCAGAGCCTTCCTACCCTCAAGCAGATCAACACTCCCACCCAACTAGGTAAACAACATCCACAGCCTTTCCCTCATCCACTAAGCAGGTCACTTTGTCATGGAAGGAGATCAGGTTAGCCAAGCAGGACCTGTCTTTCATAAACCCGTGCTGACGGGGCCTGATCACCGGTCCTGTACATGCCGCGTAATGGCATTCAGGATGATCTACTCCATAACCTTCCCTGGCACCCAGGTCAGACTGACAAGCCTGTAGTTCCCCGCATCCTCCTTCTAGCCCTTCTTGTACGTGGGCATCACGTTTGCTAACTTACAGTCAACTGGGACCTCCCTGGTTAGCCAGGACTGCTGATAAATGATTGAGGGTGACCACTTCCACCAGCTCCCTCAGTACCCGTGGGTGGATCCCATCCGGCCCCATAGACTTGTGTGTGTCAAAGCATATGTATATGCATGTGCTCACACGGGTATTATCTACATATGTATGCATCTGTATGGATATATTTCTGTGTATATCAATTACAGCGATAGTAAGAACCATCCCAAGTTTATCTTCAAGACCCATTATTGGTCTTGGCTTCCAGACTATGGTGAACTGAGGAGACTCCTTCCCACCCAAAGTTCTGGAAAATTAAGTCAATAAAGCTCCTCTACACGGAGTTTCCCAAGCTCCTCTTCTTAGTGTCTGGAAGAATATTTAATCTGCACAAGGCAACACTGAAAACTTGTAGGCAGTTGTTTGGGGTTCTGCAGAGTCCTATAAGGAGCAGAGAATCTGCTTAGTTTTTAAAATAAAGTTTCTTTTTAGGAGCTGGTCATTAACACCTGTCCTGGGACTCTGAAAGTAAGGATTGCCGTGCACTCTGTCTGTTCTGTTGCAGAACTCTGGTTTTGCATTTGTATATGGAAAGAAAAGTTGTCATGTTTCAGTGACACCCTTATTGTTGCACACGCTGTATGAACACTGGACAAGAATGCTGTCTCTATTCAGTAATATTTACAGTCTAGTTTGACGCACATGGCTAGATAACTACTTTCTAAATAACTGGAGGGGTAGACACAAGGAAAAGATACGACCATCATGACAGATAAATGATCCCAGTGGAAAAAGATCCTTGACTGGTGTCAAGAGTTTCATGGGCACCATGGAGACTTTGAAAGAAGGTTTTGTATTTTGCTATTGCAAAAAATAAACTTAAACACACACACACAAAAAATGTAGAAAATATAAACCTGCTATATTTATGCTGCTAATATGCTAATATGGAGGAAGATCCTTCAAAAATACTTAAGAAAAGTGGTGAACTTGACTACAGCAAGCCAATCAGACACACGAATTGACAGCTTAATCATACTGGATAGTTTGTAGGCTATGGAGAGTCTTGAAAGAGGAGGAAATCAATTCTGCAAAAGAGAAGGAGACCAAAGAAGAGAATATGAGAAAGAACAGATTCTGGACAAGAGAATACAGATGGATACGGAGAGTTACTTCACAGGGATCAAACACATGAACAAAATTACGGCAGGGAAAGATGCTACCAAGTATCCATCGTACTGTCTGTATGCATTTTCTTCCCCTCCAACATAAATATGAGATATTTATCTGTGTTTCATGCAAGAGTGTGCTCACCAGAATAACTTCTGATTCCCAACAGGGTTCCACAAGATAAGGCATGCACATGGGCTATTACCTCTGAGCAGCTCAAATGTAGCAGAGTGGCAGTGTATTCCCCTGAAATTTTTTGTCATGCATTAAGCTTTGAACAAAATGTAGACATAGTATGTCCTTTATAGAAATGAGAGCTCAAGGTGATACATAAGTTACAGGACTGAGAGAAGAGTGATGTTCTCACAAGTAATTAAGAATGGCTATAGCAGATCCTCCTTTTTTAGCATAAAATACACTTTTATTTTTTAAATTATCAACAGGGGCAAAATAATAGAAATATAATTTCAGAATAACCAAAATCGTTCACAAATTTCTAAGTGTGACTTCTTATGGGAATCAAAATAGTAAAGTTTCAGGGCTAAGCATATGCTCCCAGGTTATACAAAGCTGAAGGACAGTTTCCCCAGGCAACGGATCTTGCCCGTCTATACTATCAGCTCCCTGGAACCACCCCTGGCCTTGCTGTGGTCTGGATAAATTAGCATGCTCCCAAAATCCTGGGCACAGTTCAGGGGTTAGGATGGGTAAAAGAGACCTTTACCAGACTTGCTTGCAGAGGTTGTATTTACAGGTAGGTTTATGCCTGTTTTGACCCTGGTGCCGGAGAACGGCATGGAGCACCTTTAGTTTACTAGCAGGTATTTATTCTCAGAGGCCCTAATAGAGGAACGATAAGGCAAAGCTGTCTCTCTGTTCACCCCACTCCCCTGAGCCATGCCCATGAGCTCCAGCGCTGGAGTTTTGGGATTCTCGGCTGTGTGGCAAACCCCACAGAGCCTGTGAGAAACTCTGGCCCCACACTCACCTCCACAGCAATCTGCCTGACAGCTAGAATTTCAAGAAGCTTTCCAGTCTGACATAGAAAATCAAGACCTGGGGAGTAACCCTGGCTCCAGGAGTCTGGTAGGCAGGGTTATTTTGAAAGTTTCTGTGTTTCAGTGATTATGAGAGTTTCTTGCTTCTTCTATTAGGAATAAGATAACTTTATGATCCCTCTTTATTTGCCTAAAAATAAAAAAAAAAAAAATAATAAAAAAAAAAAACAGTGAAAATTCTGTGGTTAGAGACTAAATACTAATAAGGCATTTTACAAACTTGGGAAACAGCTGTCCAGCCATTATTGACAAGGTTAGCATGGATTTTGATACTCTACAACACTGAGAAAAAAAAGAAAGAAAACAAATAAAGAAAAAGAAACAAATCCAAACTCTGCAGCATTTATACAAATCAAATACAAAAAAGACATCAAAAATCCTTACATCTGCATAATTATCATGTCAGATAAACTTCTGTTTGAACTTCTGATACAAAGCACACACACATACACAGAAAAAGCAAGCTGAAAAAATGAGCATTTTTCAGAGACTTAGGATGAAGTAAGGCTCATTATGTAAGTAATGCATTCTCAAGAAAAGAAGCCCATGTGAATGAAAACATGATGGAATAGTAAAGAAGAACAAGTTGCAAGACGTGACACTTCATTTCTGGAGGACCTGGGAGATCAATACCTTAGTCTGTGTAATATTATCCACATCTATTCAGAAAGTATGACCTGAAGAATGAGTTGATGCGCATCACATTTGCTTTCAAGTAACTGGGATACAATGTAAAATCTGTAGACAAGATCATTGATTTTTTTCCTCCTTTAAAAAATATGATATTATGATGAAATTTATCTGAAACGTAACTTCAATGAAGTTATAGTTGGGATGAATTCATGCCTGTACATTTACTTATTTAAATTAGCATGTATAGTCTTTTAAATCTTTCCTTCATTCTGCTTTGCAAGTTGAAAAAGAATTGCATTATACAGGGACAACTTGATTATTTCAGTTACTGTGTTCTTGTGCGTTTTGAAAAGTAGAATCTGCAAATATTGTCCTTCCTATTTTGCTGGTTAAGCGCTTAGATTGCCACAGGGCTGGACTGAAATTGTTCAGGACATGATGAGACTCTGGATTTCCCTGAGCTTTATCAGCCAGTCAGAATTCAGGCAAGGCAGCCAATATTTTAGAATGAAATGTCAATTACAACGCTCTTCACTGTTACAAGTTTCCGAGGATGACTGAGAAGTAAATGCATGATGGTTGGAGAAATTACTTTCTGTGTAGTTTAGCTGTAATACTGGCAACCAGCAAAGGGAGAAATCTTATTTTCTGTTCAATTTATTTATGGGTCTGCACATCTGTGCAAAGCTCAGAGAACAAGACACGCTTCCTTAACCAGGCCAAGGTGCCCAGCCAATTCCTACAGTAACATGCCTTGCTACTATTTTCAATAGGATGTCTTTCCATGTAAGAATTACTTCTAGTAAAAAGAGAGCAATGACTCTAACATTCATTTCTCTTGCACATATTGTTTCCACAATATTTATTCTCCCATTGAATTAACATTATCTTGGCTAGAAATTAGAATTTCTCTCTATTTTAATGAGATCTTCGCAAAGACAAGGTGTTAATCTGGAATGACCTTACTACGACATCTCTTAATTGTTGATGGCAGCAAATGAAATGTGAGTGGACACAGAACAAATTGCTTCATTAGTGATATAGTCTATAATACCTAGGGAACTGTAATCCACATTTCCAATTCATGGACCATTTCATCTCATCATTTAACTCCCACAAATAGATTGCACTATCGGTGTTAGCTAACAATATACTTACTTGTCACATTATGAGCATATGCTATTTAACAGCTTATAGTACATACTACGAATTGTGTAAAATATTGCCTTCACGTCCAAACACAGAAAGATCAACATATCTTAAATGTGGCTTTTTTTAAAAATATGATTTGACTGAGAACATATGAGAAGGCCACATAAACCACTGGATTTCCACTGAGAGATCCCTGCATTTGCCAAGTATCTTATTCAGAAGTCTAATTTTTCACATTGGCAGTAGGGCATCACAGGTCTCATTGAAAAATAAAAGCATCAATGATCAATAAAATTATTAGCTATAAAATTCATCTAATCATTGAAAGAGAAGTAACATTTGAGTTCAGAGTCCGCTATTTACATAATTGCTGTTGAAGTGTGAAAATTGTAACAGTAAAGCTCTTCCTGGGAGATATATTGTTCAGCAATTTTGACAATTAAATGTATTTATGTGTGTGTGGCACTGTGTAGCTTTGTATAATTAACTTTCTTTTAAATGTAATTATTAAATGAAATACTTCATGGCTCACCACAACCACAAAGGCAAGCACACAGAAAATAGTAAATGACAAAATCAAGCTCCCTTTGTAGCTCCAGTTCAGCATCCTTGCACTTATAATAAGTTCTTAAATAAAATTATGTAGAAAACAGTGACAAATCCAGAAAGGCTAGTTAGTTTTCATCTCAACTACAAATCATATTTTTATTACTGCTCTGTTTTTCATTCAGCATCCAGGCTGTGCACTGAACAAAGGAGATACAAAAATATAATTAGAACAATTAATAGATTATCAGCATGTACATATACAAAGGCTGAAATAAGATGGTATATTCAATCTCAGCTGTGGGGGTAAAATACCTCTTAAAATAAAAGAAGAGAAAGGAAAAGGAAGCTTAAAAAAGAAAAACTCGCTGCAAATAAGACAATAATTCCATATTTCAGCAAGACATTGGAAGCCAACAGATTTTAATTCAGGTCTTTTAAACTAGCAGCCTAGACCAAGAGTTTTTGATGAAAGGCATAGCTGATGAAGGTAAGTTATTCTTTGTGTGGATCAACTACCAGGGAATGGAGGGGGAGGAGAGGACAGACCAAATATCTATGAAACTGCTCAACCATCCCATCTGAAGCAGATATATGAGGTCTTGCATATATATGAGGTGATGAGTCTGAAGCAGATATATGAGGTGATGAATCCAGAATTATTAGCAAAACCACAGGAAAGACGTGAAACACCTATCTCCCAGCCCAGCCCTGCTGCTCCAGTACCAAAGACATGGTTTCAGCTGCTGTACTTCATATGTAGATCAAGGTCTGTGAGGCTTGGGAACTTGCTCTGCACCTGAGTGTGGAGAAAATTCAACAGCAGGCTTCTTGACGGCACACTTTGTTGTATATAACCTGTGGCTTTTCAGAGTCTAATAATTTGTTCCAAACTAACTATATTTTCATGAGCATAGAAGGAAAGCACCCTGACAAATGTAGTGCTCCTGCTCCTAAGCCCAAAGGCACTAGAGCACTTCAAAGAAGCAAATTGTAATAGCATTTTTAAAAGAAGAATGTTTTTCTTCTCCTAAATTAATTTTCATTTTAAATGACTGAGATATTTTTACTGAAGCATTAAAATAAGATAACTACTCAAGATGTGGAAAAACTTATGCCAAAATTATCAGTGCTTGGGGAAGTTATAATAAGCTTATAATGAAAAATATTATACACCAAACTTTACCCATAATAATAGGTGTAATTTCTGCTATCCAAGCTCAAGATAGGAAGCATCTTATGATCTGAATAGCCATTACGGGACTATTCTTCTTTTAAGACACTGTGATGTAGCATGTACAATAATCAGGTGTGCTCTCAGATTGATGGCTTAGCCTGACTGCCACTGACTGTCCTCTTTGCACTCAGTAGTTCCTTTGAGACAAAACCAGGTGTGATTGAGGGGTAGTTCCCTCTAGTCTGCAGGACTGCAGCTTGTTGTGATAAGGTAATTAAAGGTTTGCCTTTTTCCACACCCTCTGCAGTACTCCAGGACTATCCCAGGCACCTTTCTATCCTCAAACGCTCCCACATGCCATCATACCACATTTTGAGACATGAAGCACATACTCTTACCAACTTTCCATAAAAACCTTATAAGCAGACTGTGACATCTCTGTCTTTATGTATTTCAAAACAAAATGTCATCAAAGGCCTGTTGGGTCGTAGGGCTGCAGAGGAGTGCTGGGCCAGCTGATACTTAACATTGATGTGTGCAGCCCACTGGAGAGGGAGGTCACGCTGGGAGGTGAGTCATCCTGCACCACCCGGCCTGGGAACCAAGGAAATCAATCCCTGAGCAAGGGTTTTAGTAGCATTGGCATAGCCAGAATCAAGCTCGCATTGATTTAGAGAATGCAAGGATGGTGAAAATAATAATTTTTCATTTGTTCAGGTCTATGTGCATTGATTCAGAAAGCAAACATTTTAAAGTGGCTCTCGTCCTTTAAAACAATGCTGTAAGTGAGATCAAAAACAGCAAGAGTAATAAAGGTTAGCAGGAAAAATGTAGATGAGTAATTACACAAAATCTATACGCCTCCATGCAATCTCATTTGAAAACACTGGAAAAATTCTTGCAATGGACATCCCTTTCTGTCTCTACTGGGGGTAATAAACCTTGGAAATTAAATGAAGGAAAGAGGGAAATGAGCCATTTAGTTCTATTAACGATTCTAACCTGACATGTATGGAATTAAATAATAATTACTATTGAAAGGTAGAACATATCATTTGGATAGGGCAAAAATGGTCAGGCAATATCAAACTACTTCTGTTAATTTCAAAACAAACCGTAATCTCTTAGCACTGCCAATTTTAAGAATCTTGCCAAGTCACTGAGAAAGCTGAATCAACAAAAATTAATTTTTGATTGATTAGCAGTAAGACAAGGTATTCCATTCTTTCTAACACACAGATGTTGAGGCTATTTAAAGGTTATTAAATATATTCTTCTGTGTATATTTAAGTGTGTCCTGGTTTTGGCTGGGATAGAGTTAATTTTCTTCCTAGTAGCTGCTATAGTGCTGTGTTTTGGATTTAGTATGAGAAGAATGTTGATAACACACTGATATTTTAGTTGTTGCTAAGTAGTGCTTTCATAGTCAAGGACTTTTCGGCTTCTCATGCTCTGCCAGGGAGAAGCTGGGAGGAGACACAGCCAGGGCAGCTGACCCAAACTGTCCAAAGGGATATTCCATACCATATGACGTCATGCTCAGTATATAACTGGGGAGAGTTGGCCGGGGGGTGGCAATCGCTGCACGGGAACTGGTTGGGCATCAGTTGGTGGGTGGTGAGCAATTGCATTGTGCATCACTCATTTTGTATATTCTACCATTATTATTATTATCATTTTCACTTCCTTTTCTGTTCTATTACGCCGTCTTTATCTCAATCCACAAATTTTCCTTTTTTTTTTTCAATTCTCTCCCCTTTCCCACTGGTGGGGGGCGGGGAGTGAGCGAGCGGCTGTGTTGTGTTTAGCTGCCTGCCGGGTTAAACTATTACAAAGTGTCACCTTAATCTCATGGACACTATTCAAGAACAGAGGTTTCTACTATAGCTCATGAAGATTTTGAAGTATAAGCTGTGTATTTAATGACCAGTTTATATTGTGAAGGTCAAAACCCAAAAAGGTTAAATCCAAAATGTCACTATTTGCAGTTGACTGTATGTCCCATTTCTACCACTGTTACTCAAACTGCTAGTAAACACTGTAAGCTCTAGATCTGCCATATAAATTCAAGCAACCAAAAATGCTAAAATTTAGAGGCATCATGCAAAGTGCCTCAAGCAACTTGAATAAAAGAGGGTCTACTCACTGCAGGATGTCAGAATTTGGCCCTGTCTATGTAGACATCAGGTTGGTAAAGGCAATTTCAGATAATAATCCTATCTCTGTGCAAGGTTATAAAAATCCTATTAAACATCACTCTGATCCTCAGGTACAATAAGAAATTAATAAAAATAAAAGTCAGAATTGAGTATGTAGAGGAGAAAATATCCCATAAATGAAAAATGACCCAGAACTTATAGGCTTTGAGTCATTTCTCTAACAGCTGCAAAAATGTCAACAGCAGTAAAACATAAAAAGCCAGCAGTGATTTCATTAATAGTACTCTGCTACACTGCAGAGGGGATTGTGCTAGCATACACTCGAAGGACAGTCATTCCCTTTAAAACTCAAATACCTGAACTGGAACTTTTCCTCAGCTTCAACCTACCTGCTGTTACCTACACAAGTGAAACTGGCCAACTGGAGATCATTTATCCATGGTCTCTCTGAACCTTTCATTTTCTCAGTGAATGGAGCACAGCACGCTGAAGCACATTCTACTCACAGCAAGAGCACCAAAGAGTCCAGAGACTCTGGAGTAATGATTGCTGATTATGCTAATTTTGCACTTACAGTATCATTGAAAAACATCCCCCCACCACTGCAGACTGAGAGCTACTATATGTGTGTCCTTGAGCTTTTTGTTTTCCAAATGTTAGTGCCTCCAGTTAATAATTTAGCTTGTCTTTAAAGCAGCCTCTGAAAAATGGAAAGCCAAATACACTGGCTGTGAAAGGAAAAAAATAGCACTGTGGTTAAGATACTAAATGAGGACTCAGCAAAATCTCGATTCAATATTTAGCTCTTCTCACAGAAGCCCTGACTGACCCTAGGCAAACCAATAGAAGAAGTGTGAGAAAACCACTTAACTGAGGGATGAGGAAACTGTCTTGTCTATTTAATAACAAGTTGCCTGAGCAAAGAGGTTGTCTCTTATTACCTGCAGGTATGGCACTCATACACCAGGGCATCAGCGGGGACTTCTGGATGCTACTTTAATACAGCTTTACACTGTAGCAAAGGTCAAGTAATATTTTGGGATGCAATAAATTTAACATCATAATGTCCAGACTGCCTGAAACAGTAGAAAGCTCACAGTTGTCCATGCACATAGTGAAGAAGAAATGGCTGAGACACGGGGCTGACTGCAGTGCTCTGGCCACACCTTTGCCTTACCAAGGAGCTCTCCCACGTAACACCAAAAAACTAATATGCTGATGGAGGCTAAAGTAATCAAAAAAGTTGAATGCCTGAAGAACTGGAATCCTAGCACAACCTGGAAGGATTTCTAATAGCTAAGATCTCATTAAAAGATAACGTTTGCATGTAAAACCAGACAATAGTGAGATAGGCCTGTTAGGTTGTGATTGACAGTGCACCTGCACTCTCCATCCACTAGAGACCTACAGGTTTATGGTTCAGTGGCCAAGGACATGACATTGCTCAATTTTAAACTACAGAAATGCAGCACAATACTACAGTTTCCTTCTCTTGTTTTTCTTCCAGCACAGGTGACCTTATTCCATCAGGGTATCGACAATGAATGCAACTGCTTCAGATATTGTTATTGAAGTTAATTTCTGTTGAAAAACTCCCTGTGTCCTTCTAGGCAGCAACAATTGTTGAATGTCAACCTAGATCTATACTAAATATTGCGAAAGTTAGGAGTCTTGTAGTAGCAGTTTGACAGGCAGAAGGTACATTTCATTATTCTCTCTTTTGTGTGATATGTCAAAAGAAGATAAAGACATCATTAAACAAAAAAATCTGTATTCAGATTATCTACTATAGTTGCCTAATTTAGGCAGAGAGGCTGCACTCTACTGTCTGTACTTGAAGTGAGTCTGGCAATCCTAAATAGCAGATGGTGTGAAATTCTCATCTTTTAGTCTTAGACCTCCAAATATTTCTGAGAGTTACTTTGGCATCTACTATAAATGATATGAATAAAACCTGAAGTTAAATTTAAAGTTTTCTTTTCAAGGTGCCCAGAAATAGCATAATGTAAATCTCCAAAGAGGTGGAAGTAAACAACCGTATTAACTCTACAGTATGCTCTCCAGCTGATCAATAGAACTTCAAAATATGAACACCACTTTAAGACAAAACCAAAAGGTTTCAGAATTTTTCAAGAAAAGGCACCAAAGATACAGGGAAGGATATTCCATGTCCCAGCTGAGTGGTAGTTGTGACTATCAGACCTTTGACTATACTTGAATGGACACATGTTCCTCTTCCTTCATCTTCATCCCCCTTCCCAGCTTTATTACTGAGACTTCAAAAGAGAGAAAATGAATCATTAAATAGTTGAATTACAGGAGAACATATAGAACTTTCGTATCCCTAATTTCTAAAACTGAAAAATTTTATTTCTATGAAATTCCACAGACATGGAATCCAGGTTCACATCCCAAACTTCTTCTGAATTTTCTTAGTCACTGCTAAGAACAGAATCATTTTATAAACAACCTGAACTTCAGTTTAAGGTAAGTTTTCTTTTGTCTTTTACTTCCATTTGAGCAACACCTATGGTATTAGTAATAAAATCTATGACAGTAAGAATGTAAAAAACAAACTCTACAACAGCCAAGATTTTCAGGTATGCAAGAATACTGAAGATTGCAAAAGCAAATAGGATTATCAAGAAGACTTTTGCACACCCTGTCAACTAACCCTTCCACAACTGAACAGACGAGTGATAGATGAGGTACGGGCTACCTAACTTAGTCACCTCGCTTTGCAATTATGTCATTATGCCTTTAAAGTAGAGTGGATCGTTTCCTGGTATGGTCAGCAGTGAAAAACAGAGGGAGACCTTATCTACCAGACTTAAGTGTTACGATCACTACTTCTCCACTAAGTTGCATTTCTTGCCCCAAAACATCTGGAGTGACTCGAACCCTTTAATAAAAGAATCTGCAAAGGGATGATACACAGATGTCACAAAAATGCAAAAAGTAAGAGTAAATGTTTAGTTGACATCTCTTTTCCTGCCAAAGTCAGGGCTCATCTATTCCACCTCATCACTTTTACCTGACAGGAGACAAAGTTTCTCCCATAACAGTTCAGATACTGAATCATTGCTGAAAGTCAGTTAGTCTTAAGAAAACAAACAAACCCCAAAGCAAACAGGTCTCCCCCTTCCTTTCCTAAAAAAAAGGCTCATCTGACCTTTAAGACCTCTGGAGTTGGGAAGGAGTATCCCACAATAAACATCCCGGTGTCACGCTCTTGCTCACATTAATCACTGCCTTTTCTCTGTATAATCTCTAAATGTTAATGTTGAAAACTGATAAGTATATATATGAATGTATATGTCTATATATGTATGCACACATATACATAGATATGACTACCTTGCATAGCCTACCATTATTATAACATCATTTGTAAATGCGACAACTTTCAGGGACATTACAAAAGCTCTCTCCCACCAGTTGAGCAACTAAACCCTGAAATCCTCTTAAATCCATTCCTCCCATGCAACAAAAAAATCAAAGAAAAACACTAAAAAATGTAATGGAACATATTTCATTAAGCCATAAGGTGCTTGCAATGTATATTAACAAACTATAGGACAATCCAGTCTTGAGATATGTCAGATAATTTTCAGTCTGTCTAAAACCTTTGGTTAGATTCAAGCCTAGTACGTTTTTGTCTTCTCCTGTGATTTCAAATAATTCCCACAAACTACACAAAGTGCCTGCCAGTATGTGACCTTTAAAGATATTAGAGAGACTGAGAAGTAATAAATGTCTTGTTATTTTCTTTCCCAGACTCTTAGTTAAAATAAAATTAAAATTTTGTAATCTATTTCAAATAAGCAATAAGTCCCTGATCTCTAGTATTCTCTAAATCTTTATTTTTACCAAAGGAAGAAAGCAATGCAAAGGCCTTTATATCGTAAACATCCTAATGCTCTTTCACTCAAGACATCATTGAAAGCCCTTGAAAACACTACAGAAAGGGGATCAATGGACCTCTGATAAAATTCTTCAGCCATCCTCCCAGCCCCAGGGGAAGTTCCCTTTCTCGCTGATAGAAAAGCTGTATGAACGTCCATCTTTTCTGCTGGTCTCTCAAGTAAGTCCTGTTTCTCATTTGCCAAAGCTTGAAAACCTGCAGTTTTTTTAAAACTCTGCTGCTGAATAGGAATGATTTATTACTGAAAGAGTTTGCTTGTAGCTTTTCTAAGGTATCCTCAATGTGCCAGCAGGGTCCCTGCAGGCCTGCCCCCAACTATGGTGGCATAGCCATACTATGTCCCTCTACATTCTCTCTGCTTTATATCCCTTAAATAAATTAAAAAAAAAAAAAAAAAAAAAAAAGAGAAGCCTGCCCAGCCTTTTATCATCAAGGGCTTTGCAAATCTAGTTTTAGCCTTCATTTGCTTCTAAATTTCCCCTGAATTCCACATGTTCCATATCTCTCAGCCAGCTATGGAGATTACTCAAACAACTAAATACTATATATGTTCCCCAAAAGGAGTGTGGAAAGGCCACCAGGCTCTCCTTAGCCCATCTCTACTTTCCATCTGGGAAGCATAAAATTCCTAAACTATTTCTTCTTCCATGAAACAATCTTTCCTGTTTCTAACTGGAACTATATGACTGAGAAAGCAGCTAAGGAACTACCAGTAACCCGGTCAGGAATCAATAGCCTGTAGGCTTCTGTCAGACTGAGCAGGCTCACAGAGGAGATATACTCTTTGGAGAAATTTCTTCAATTTTTACCCAATTTTCCTCTATAAAATTCTGTGGTGGGTTGAGCCTGGCTGGATGCCAGGTGCCCACCAAGCCACTCTATACTCCCCTCCTCAGCTGGAACAGGAGAGACAAAATATAACAAAAGGTTCATGGGCCGAGACAAGGGCAGGGAGAGATCACTCACTAATTACCATCAAGGGCAAAACAGATTTGACTTGAGGAAATTAATTTAATTTATCAATCAAATGAGAAATAAAACCAAATCTTAAAAAATGCCTTAAACCCACCCCTCCCTTCTTCCCGGGCTCAGCTTTACTCCCGATTTTCTCTACTTCCTCCCCCCAAGCAGCGCAGAGGAATGCGAAATGGGGGTTGCGGTCAGTTCATCACACGTTGCTTCTGCTGCTCCTTCCTCCTCATGCTTTTCCCTTGCTCCAGCTGGGGTCCCTCCCACAGGAGGCAGTCCTCCATGAACTTCTCCAGTGTGGGTCCTTTCCACAGGCTGTAGTTCTTCACAAACTGTTCCAGCGTGGGTCCCTTCCACGGGGTCCAGTCCTTCAGGAATAGACTGCTCCAGCGTGGGTCCCCCACGGGGTCACAAGTCCTGCCAGCAAACCTGCTTCAGGGTGGGCTCCTCTTTCCATGGGTCCACAGGTCCTACCAGGAGCCTGCTCCAGTGCTGGCTTCCCACAGGGTCACAGCCTCCTTCAGGCACATCCATCTGCTCTGCCATGGGGTCCTCCATGGGCTGCAGGTGAATATCTGCTCCACCATGGACCTCCATGGTCTGCAGGGGGACAATCTGCCTCACCACGGCCTTCACCACAGGCTGAAGGGGAATCTCTGCTCCCATGCCTGGAGCACCTCCTCCTCCTCCTTCTTCACTGACCTTGGTGTCTGCAGGGCTGTTCCTCTCACATCTTCTCACTCCTCTTTCCCAGGTGCAGTTGTGCAGCAGTTTTTCCCCTTCTTAAATACATTATCACAGAGGTGCTACCACCATCACTGATCGGCTCAGAATTGACCAGCAGTGGGTCCGTCTTGGAGCCGGCTGGCCTTGGCTCTATCAGACACGGGGGAAGCTCCTAGCAGCTTCTCACAGAAGCCACCCCTGCAGCCCCCCATTACCAAAATCCTGCCACGCAAACCCAATAAAAATTCAAAGCTTTAACTGTTTAACACTTTACCACATTTTGCCTGTTGATTGAGTCCACATCCCTAAAGGTAAGGTGTTTCTCTACCAGTCAATATAGCTTAAAAATTTCAATTTCTGTCAAAAATACTTGTAATTCGTTCATGAAAAAGAGCCCTTGATCTTCCAGTTCCTATTCACAGAAGATTTCTGATTATAAAATATAATCAAGTGCTTTGGTCCAAGTTTTTACTCATACTTAAAGCTCCAGAATAGCTGACTGTATGCTAATATATGTCTATGTTACCGATCTCCCTGAATTATTTTTATTTGTTTTGGAACCCTTTCTCTTTTTGATCACTTCATTATTATTAACCCCAAACAGATCTGATTAAAGAATTCTACCAGGTGGTATTTTCTCGGAAAATGTGGTTGATGAGCACAAACTATTTCATAAACAATAATCTTTGGTTCAAGAGGCTTTTGTGGAATTGAAGGCAGGATCAGAAGGGACGAAGAAACTCACAGTGAGTTCCAAGTAAGTCTGCCTTAAACACAAAGATGTCAGGAATAAGGGTGTTCCCATTCTGAAACCAGGAAGTTTGTCCCAAAACTGTTTTCTAACAGACATGCCCACAACCTGAGAACCTTGCTATGGGACATAAATTTAAAATAATATTAAATTTTCCAACCAGAACTCAAGGTTCTCCTTGTTCCTGGGCAATTTAATTACACTACACAAACTTACATAAATATCAAAATAAAAAATATATAATTATCTATGAATCTGAAACTTTGCTTGTTTGGACAACTGAAAGCCTAAGATAGACTCCAATTCAGGAAGTTTTATCTCGAAGTGCTCATCTCTAGTAGCACTCTGTTCCATATTCCCTAACACAAGTGCATGTGATTCATACACAGGTCCTTCCTTCTAGTCCCCTTTGCTTAAGGCAGTGAAATAGCCTACTGTTGCAAAAACTTTATGCAGTTCAAACGGCTGCAGATTACATTTAACTACTATATCCCTAAATTTCCCTATTTTACAAACCTCTGCTTTTTTATTTTTTATATTTCTTCTACAATACAACTCAAAGCTTGCCCTTGTCTAAAGATTGTGCTGTAACCTCTTTGCCAGTTTGGTGTTTGAGATTTCCAGATCATTAGTTGTAGCAAATGCTTCTTCCCTGTTTATTTTCATCCCCTCTCCTTCTCTTTAATTACTTATCAGACCTTCTTCTGCACATTTTTAATGCTCACGCCCCAGTTCTGGAACGTCCTGGCTCTCCATGTTTCCACTCTGCTTAACATGTTCACAATTCTGTATTATTAAAGGATGAGATCTGTTCTTCCCTGAAAGGTGGAAAGGCCTTGCCACTCAAAATGTTGGTCCTGTTCAGGACATCCCCATATCCTCTAGCTATTCTCTCCAGCACAGGAGGCAGAACCCTGTGAATGGAAATTCAACTTTTCTCATTATGCCATGCCCAAAAAAATGCCTATGAACTGATCACTTTCCACACATGCCATTTCTCAATATCTTCTGTACTCATGCTTCTGAAACACAAAGCGTACATTTCTTCACCCTAAAGAGTTTGCATCTTGGTGTTGCTGTGTGCTAAAACCCACTTACACAGGCCCTCAAATCATGCAACATTCAGCATTACGATGTTCAGAAACACCACAGACAAATAATGGCTGTCTGGAATATCCACAGTAGCAAACCTAGAAAATACAAACAGTAAACAGGGAGATGCAGTTGTATTATTAATGTAGAAAAGTTCAGAGATACTTTTTAAATCACCTTGAACTTTACACCTTGAACATTACACAGAAATATTACTGGGAAACTGCAAAATGTTAGCAAACCCAGTGAAGGGTATGTTTTATGTCTGTTTTAACTCTAGAAGAAAGTTGTCGTAGGCTTAATAGAAAACTGAAATATAGAATTAGATGCTACATCAAGGACCACTTCCTACATCTAAAGCATTCCCAGATAAACTGTTCTTACTGTAAGAAGAAAAATTGACAGTGATTTCTCAGGTAGCTGGCAGGTGAATTATATATTTTGCATCCGAATCTCTAGAATTTCAATAACTGGGACTACACATATGCCTGTTTTGGTATTCTAGGAAAAGTTTTCACTGTGAGAGGTCCTGATTGAAGCCTCAACCATCATTGGTGTGCTGGTTTTGGCTGGGGTAGAGTTAATATTCTTCATAGTAGCTAGTATGGGGCTATGTTCTGGATTTGTGCTGGAAACACTGTTGATAACACAGGCATGTTTTCGTTATTGCTGAGCAGTGCTTACACAGAGTCAAGGCCTTTTCTGCTTCTCACAGCAGGAGGCTGGGGGTGAACAAGAAGTTGGGAGCGGACACGGCTGGGGGGGCCGACCCCAACTGACCCAAGGGGT
>NW_009213408.1:0-11608 GCF_000690835.1 Fulmarus glacialis | reverse complement strand
TACCTGCCGATAGGAAGGAGTGAATGAATTCCCTGTTTTGATTTTCTTGCGTGCACAGCTTTTGCTTTACCTATTAAACTGTCTTTATCTCCTCCATTCCACCAGAATGGGGGGAGTGAGCAAGCTGCTGTGGTGGTGCTTAGCTGCCGGCTGGGGTTAAACCACAACAACTGGCTATGGATATCCACCTTGGTCATCTCTAGGGAGACACATTACTGGCATAAAACTTCTTCAGGTTATTATCTTTTGATGTTATTCCTCAGGACTCGTTTCTTACATCATTTTGTCTTGCTTCACCAGAACTAGGGTTTCCCTTTGTATTACTAGGTACAAAAGAATCTCTTCAACACTTAAAAGTTGACCTTTCTGGGGAATTTATTTCCTCTGCAGTTGGTTCCTGCACCAAGTGTGTGATTGTCATCATGCATGGAACACTCTGAAGTCAAAGAACTCTGCTGAGGTGCAGGAGATCTTTTATGTCTTTCCACTTTTAAGAAACAGAAAATTCAGATATGTGGCTACTAAATTTGCCTTTATGTTTCTGATGCACCTCAACTTAATGGATGGAGTACTATTGTATTCCTTACCTTCCTTAATAGCCGTGAGAATTTTACATGAAGAAACACCTTCAAAACTATTTCCTGAACAAGAATACCTCTCTATCATGCTCAGGGGCTTCTTTTGGCACCTGTACTAAAACAATGGGGTGTTGCAACGCAGATTTCTTTTTTCAAGACAATATTCACTTCCACAGTTTGTGTCTTGACCACATTTACTCAACTCATCAAAAAATAGCTTCCACACATACCTTTGCTCAGAAATTGAATCCCCATTCCCTTTACTTTCTCTTCTCTTTCACCTTCATTTAATTATTGAGCTGCCCTTTAACAACAGTAGATAAAACAGCCAAAAGCAGCATAGACTGCAGTCTGCTGTAGATGCTGTTTACACTCCAGCACCTGTTCCTGAAACCATCTTAAAAGCAGAAGTAAGGAAGGAAAAGATGTGAGGTGGTGCTTCTCTCTTCACTATATGAAATCACATAGAATGGTTGAGATTGGAAGGCACCTCCAAAGACCATCAAGACCAACCCCCTTGCTCAGAGCATGTTGCCCAGGGCCATATCCAGTCAGGTTTTGAATATTTCCAAGAATTGAAACTCCACAACCTCTCTGGGCAATATGTTCTAGTATTTTACCAAGCCTGCAATATTTTTGGGGTTTTATGTTTAAATGGAATTTCCTATGTTTCAGTTTGTGCCCATTTTCTTTTGTCACTGGGCACATGTAAGCCAGCCTGTCTCCATCATCCTTACTCCCCCCATCAGATACTTATACACACTGATAAGATGCACTCGAGCCTCGTCTTCTCTGGGTTGAACAGTCCCAGCTCTCTCAGCCTCTCCTCATACGGCAGATGCTCAAGTCCCTTCGTCAGCTTCACGGCCCTTTGCTGGACTGGAGCTGGTCTGTCCTTTTCTCTCTTGCACTGGGAAGCCCAGAACTAGAACCAAATCTCCAAGCGTGTCTTACCAAGGCTGAGCAGAGGGGAAGGATCACGTCCCTTTACCTGCTCGCAACTCTGCCTAAAAGCAGCCCAGGATGCTGTTGTCTTTCTTTGCCATGATGGCACACTCCTGGCTTACGTTCAAATTTTTGATGACTGGGACCCTCAGGTCCTTCTTTGCCAAAATGTCTTTCAGCCAGTTGGCCCCAGTGTGTACTTGTGCATGGGGTTATTTTTCCACAGGGGCAGGACTTGACATTTGCCTTTGTTGAACTTCATGATGTTCCCATCAGCCCATTTCTCCAGCCTGTTGAGGTTCCTTTGCATGGCAGCACAATCATCCAGTACACGAGCCATTTCTCCAACTTTTGTTTCATCTGCAAACTTGCTGAGGGTACTCTCTGCCCTATTGTCCAGGTCAATAAAGAAGATATTAAAGAGTACTGGCACCAATATCGACCTCTGGGGTACACCACTAGTGCCTAGCATCCAGCTGGACTCCATACCACTAATCATAACCCTTTAAGCCCAACAATTCAGCCCATTTTTTAATCACTTTACTGTCCATTTTTCTAGCCCATACTTCACCAACTTGTCTGTGAGGAGGTTATGGCAGACAGTGTCAAAAACCGTGCTAAAATCAAGACAAACATGATTCACTGCTCTCTCCTCATCTACTGAGCCAGTCATCTCATCATGGAAGGCTATCAGGTTGGACAGGCATGATTTCCCTTTCATAAACCCATGCTGACTACTCCCAATCATCTTCTTGCTGTCCGTATATTTGGAAATTGTTTCCAGATTAGTTGTTCCATCAGTTTCACAAGCTGGGACTGACTAACCCATAGTTCCCTTGATCCTCCTTCCTGCCCTTCCTGAAAACAGAGTGGCATTTGCTTTCTTCCCATCCTCAGGGACCTCCTCTGATCACCATGAGCTATAAAAGAGAACCAAGACTGGCCTTTGAATAACACTGGCCAGCTCCCTCAGCATTTGTGGGTGCATCCCATTGTCCAATGGACTTGAGCATGTCCAGTTTGTTCAAACGATCCCTAAACTGCACCGAGGATAAGCCTTCATAGCCCCAGACTTTGCCACTGGGACCTGGGATTGCTGAAGGCAAATCTTACACTGCAAAGACTGAAACAATGAAGGGATTGAGTACTTTGGCCTTTCTGTGTTGTTTGTCATTAGGTCCTTTCCCCATTCAGCAGCAGGCCTGCATTTACCCTAGTCTTCCTTTTTTTGCTACTGATGTACCTGTAGAAGCTCTTCTTGTTGTCCTTCACATCCTTTGCCAGATTTGGCTCCAGGTGGGCTTTAGTCTGAGCGTGAAATGTCTTCTCAATAAAACTGAGGCTATGTCAGTTTCAACAAAACTCCACTTTTAAGAGTAAATGTTCCATCGGAAAAGCTGGCTGCAAATACATTAGTAATTATATACTGCCAGCATCCTCTGGCCCTGAGACCAGTCAGCATTGTTTGGCTTCATCCATACCACCAAGCTCTCTTAGTCTTCAAAAAAGGTGACCCTATGTAAATTCTGTTCCAAGTGATCTATTGGGATAACTCCAAAAATATGACTGGGAATTGTTTTTAATGGCACTAGTAACACAAAGCAAAAGCGTGGCAGAGAATATGCTAACAATGCAACAGCGTGTGCGAAAGGCTTCCAGTGCCTGGAAACATTTCCTGGCATCATTTAATCTATGGCTTAAGCATAGCTTTTGTGACTCAAGATGACAGAATATGTACATGAATGTATTATGATATAGCACTGTATATATTCCTCTGACTACAGTTCCCAGTTGGGACACATTCTTTATTCTGTAGGGCCTAATTCAAGTTCCTTTGAACATACTGGCAGGATGTTTATCAACATTACACACCTATCCTAAGGTTGGGGCAAGGTTTCTTACCCCGGAATACACATTGTCATACTAATCACATAGTTTATTTACTGCTGACTTTTAGCCTTCCAGACCTGTCCTGTTCTGAGGTTTGCCCCAAGCTGTGTAAGATGACCAAGCTTTCTACAGAAAGCAGAAGATGAATGAGACACCTTCTTGCCCTTTTTACCATCAGGTTAAGTGTTGAAATAAAACAGGTGCTTGCCTTCCACTCTGTGCTTGGACCTACTTATATTGACAATGAACTCTTGGTAAAAAATCACAGCATTGACTGAATATTTTAACAGGTTCATACGAACTCATGGCATTCAATGCTATGGCACAAGTATAAAAATATAAAAACACATGCAAAAAAGAAATCCCATGTCCTCTTGGGTTAAGAATCCTTCAAATGAAAACTGGAAGGGTCAAGCTAACTGTTACTGCGTGCCCTGCATGACCACACTGAATGTTGCACAGAGCGAACATCAGTACTGAGCTGGGCCTGACATATTGTCATGGTTTAGCCCCAGCTAGCAGCTAAACACCACACAGCTGCTCACTCACTCCCCCCCACCACCAGTGGGATGTGGGAGAGAATCAGGAAAAAAAAAGTAAAATTTGTGGATTGAGATAAAGACAGTTTAATAGAACAGAAAAGGAAGGGAAAATAATAATAACAATAATGATGATAGAATATACAAAATAAGTAATGCACAATGCAATTGCTCACCACCTGCTGACCAATGCCCAGCCAGTTCCTGAGCAGTGGTCACTGCTCCCCAGCCAACTCCCCCTAGTTTATATACTGAGCATGACGTCATATGGTATGGAATACCCCTTTGGCCAGCTGGGCCCAACTGTCCTGGCTATGCTCCCTCCCAGCTTCTTGTACACCTGGCAGAGCATGGAAAGCTGAAAAGTCCTTGACTATGAAAGCACTACTTTAGCAACAACTAAAACATCAGTGTTTCTCATACTAACTCCAAACACCAGCCCAATAGCAGCTACTAGGAAGAAAATTAACTCTATTCCAGCCAAAACCAGGACACATATCTTCAGAGGTACACATTACATCTGCCCATAGGTCAACCACAGATCTGCTGTAATTTCAGCTGCGTCTCCTCACCTTTGTGAACAAAAACACAAGTGAAACTAATTCTCCCTGCATCCCCTGTGAGTTTCTCACAGCACATCAGAGCACTCAGAGGGCAAACTCCAGCATGCATCCAGGGTGCTTCAGCTGGTAACAGCATGAGTTTTAGAAGTGTGAAATACAGACATGGCTCCGTTCCTGTGGAAGGCAGGATGGCAGACTGCTGACCGTTGTTTGCCTCTTGCACCTATGTGTGTTCTGATAGGTGATTACATTTTCTTAAAGAAAACTTGTTTTTTTATGTAAACAGTAAATTATGATTCCCCATGTTTTTTGTTTTTTTTTCAAATAGACTTCAGAGCAACTTACACAATATTACATTATTAATATCTTAATATTGTAAATTTTTACAATAAACTAATCCTGAAACTCTAGGATTCTCTTCAAAATATGATGAGTCTTATTAGATGAGAGTTAAGGTTGGTTAGGTTAGAATTAGTAGAAATAGGCATTAGGAAATTTGATTCTATACTCTCCCTTGCTCATAACCTACAGAACTTTTTATTGTTTTAGGTCACACACTTATTATTTCCAATGTCTTTCAAGACAGCATATTAAAGGTCATTCCTGGATATAAAGTTAAGACTGAGGACAGAAGAGAGAGGAGTTATATTATTTTTAACTGATGAGCAGACCTGGCTTAGGAAAAAAAAGATCAAGAATGATACCTTTGTCACTACTCCATGTACGCAAGATGATTCAAACTATCCTGTAGTCAAGTGCTCCATTATAAGATAAATAGTTCCTATGCTCAATTCTGTGGCTCAGCGGTGACAGCATTCCTTCCTCACTTGCAGCTGTTTTGCACTTTGCAACCCTATTCCTTTCCTTAAAGTTGTAGAAATAAAAATGGAAGAACATTTGTCCTTTAGTTATTGCATAGATACACATAGAACATACATTTACCTAGATCTAAGTACTGCAGGGGTTTTATTTATGAGGACAGGTGCAGAGGAGAGAAAGTGCTTGCTTTTTAAACTCAGTGAGGGCTAACGAAGGGTATCCTGCTCTCAAGAAAAGCCAAGGACTGTTCTTTCCATACTGTCCCAAGAGAATAGGCAGAGAAGGTTGAGGGTAACACCCTCTCCATGGAATAGCAGTTTAAGGAAGCTATCTGTTTTAAAGCACTCAAGAGCCATAAATCCCCTTTGGCTTTAACCACTTGTCTGTGTAGAGATCTGAAAGATGTAATCATTCCTTCAACCTCTCCTGAGACTGAATATTTTCTCTTTTCCCTCAGTTGGACAAATAGGCTACAGCTAACCCATGGAAGCAATTCCTGACTCCTTGTCGTTGGTATTAAACCCAGCCACATCTCGGTCCCACAAAAAAGTGAGACCCCTTTAGCTACCACTACCACACACTAATTCCACAAAAAAAGAGATGCAGAGTTGACATTGGTACACTCCAACAATTAAGCGCAGATGCAGGCACAGCTAATGCCCTGGAATGTGTTTCTGCAGGGAAGTTCAGCATGGTAAGAAAGCTTACTTGTTTTACACTTGCAGACTATTACTTGATGTCTGTATCATAACAAATTACAGCAAATTATAAATGTCTTGCCTGGTTACATGAATTAGCTATGCGCAGATGTACTGTGACTGAGTAGCCGAAACAGCAGCATGAAGACAAAGTCAGTGAACACTCAGTTCTGCCTCCTTTGTTACAAAAGTACTGGTTTTCTATAATGCCCTCCTTCAAAGGATCATAACATCACACAACATTCCTAGAAATTAAAATTGGTAGAAAATCTTGTTTAGAGCAAAATAACTATGTGTTGCCTTGGAGGTAGAATTCAAGATTCTTGCTATCCAAAGTTATAAAATTACCTACAAAACCATGATCTCCTCTGCACTTTAGTGCTTTTTTTTCACTTGAATATTGCAAACCACCTTCAGTTAAAGACATTTTGTCAGCAGTGGTTTGCTCTGAATGTAATAGAAAATATGAGAGATACTAGAAGCAATGAGTCTGTCCTCTCAAATTAGCCTGTTGTCTATGGAAGTCTCTGCTAGACCTACAGTCATAGCAGTTACACACTATGTTCTACCCTCTGCCAGTGTACAACTGTAGGCTGAGGCCAACTGGGAAGGAAAGCTACAAAAAAAAATCTTGTTAGAAAAAAATTTGCAAACCCTTATACAATAATAATTATCAATTTTATAGGGAGTTCTGCACTCAGAGTAATGAAGTAATGTAAAACAATTAGCAAAGTGAGGAGTTGGGTTTTTTTCCCACTACAATATTCAGAACCCATTTTTTCTTCTTGTGGTGTGTGTATAATAGTTTCCAAAATACCCTGTCTGAAAGTAGTCTTCTGAAGTTTACTAGTTTCTACTTTAAAACATTTCACAGTTCTTTAAGAAGCAGCACATAACAGATAGTCATTCCATCCTAACTAGCTGCACTTGCATTTTACATGGGCGCACAAGTGCTTCAGTCCCAGGAAAGGTTTTGCCACGATACAGATAAAAATGTTCTGCTTTATGGCCATTCCCCTATCGCAGGTCGAAAGCATATGCACTGTCAAATGTTAGACCAAAGGGGAATGAAGGCTACAAGGACACTGATGTGACTTCCTGTCCCAGCCCATCTGCTGTGATTCCTTTGTGAGATGAAAGGATTTAGCTTTTTACTGTGACAGGATAATAGGTGTACTTGTGGCAAAGAAGGAAAAGACTCCATTAGCATGTATACACAAGCCTGAGTGGCTCTAACTTTTCAGGCGAAGAGTCAATATTCACACAAGATATTCTGCCATTGGTACTGGTGTGTTTTTGTGCAATCTAACATTACTGGAAGGCAAAGGTATCTCTGTGCCTACCTATGGAAAGAGTACACATAGTACACTTTTTTATATTTCCCTTTATTATTTTGTCTACCAAAAAATGAAATATCTCTTTCAGTTCCATTATATCCGGCATGCTAAAAAAATGTTGTCACCAATAAAAATTATTTGGCACTGGGAATCTTAATCCTCCAGCATCAACTCTGCAAGATATTTCTGTCAATGGACTGACTGAAATGACATCAGGGCACTCACAATTTCGCTTCATTTATGTATAATTACTGTACTGTGTTTCTTTAAGTGGTAAAATAAAAGGATTTCCTTAATGAATCTCCTAATTCTCACATACTCTTTTAAAAAGCACTTGTGAATATTCAAACAACAGGATTTCCTAGAGATGTCTCATTAAAGCAAGACATCAGACAGGGTCAGTCATAGCACTTGGCTGCTTCCAACGCAGTCTTGGTAACTTTATCCTTGCAACACCAAAAACTGCAGCAATTACCAACTGCTCTGTGGGTTGCTATTGTGAAGACTCTTGTTAACCATAGGCCTTGGGAATCGCCTTGATGAAACTTCACACTTTCACTTTACAAATTAACATATGGCTGGAAACATTGGTAGGGATCTTTATAAAAACTAATTACATGTTCAGCTTTCATATGACCTGACAGATTCAGAAAACCAATCTAAGAGCTATGGATTTATTGTTTACTGTGATTTTTAACCATCCCACACCCACAGCTAATCCTTTTTGAATGTTTACAAACATTATAGTAGCTCACGGTCTCCATCATTATCTCCCTTGCTGTGTTTTTTATATGGATCCAGCTTTACATCTGGACAAATATTCAGCTCGGTCAAACAGGTATAACTCAGGAAGATTTGATTTTAATTTGATTTAAACCAGCTGAGAGTCTGGCTCTGATTCCACTCTGAATTTCTTAAGAAAGTCATTGATGCAGCTTGATATACTCTCCACATCTGTTCCTGGATGAATGACATTTTCTCTGTGTTGCTACCAGAATACCCTACCCTCCTAAAAAATAGTCCAAAAACCCCTGACTTTCCAGCATAAGGGCTACTTTCTCATTTCATTGTAGTTCACATGCAACTACTCAAGACCCTGTAGCAAACTGTACTGTGTGTATATTCATTCTAACATTTTATCAGCCTGAACTATATATCCAGTTCTTCCACCAGTGTATAATAGTACTGGAAAGATTAAACATTGATTTTTCCATATTACTTTAAATTATTTAGGGAAAAAAATGCATTCTTTTGAAATTACGGCTTTCAATATAGCGCAATAGATTTTATTCAGATTTATTTTGTTACCATGTTTTACGGTATGAAAATACTGCGGACACTGAACAGTACAACGTTTGCATTACTCTGTTGACCATGTAGTATGAACAGTCAGAAATAATCTGCTAATCATATTGCATGACTTTCAATCATTGAATTATGTGGTTAGTTTTTTCATCGAATACTACTGCAAGTTAAAAAATACTGCAGTTAAAGACATGGAGCCTGAATGCTTTTACTTACTAATTGATTCTGTATGGCATAGGTTACTCAGTGTAATCCCATAATAGGCCTTATATCCTAGTGTGCTTCAGTTTTATTCTAAGGGTATGCCTTGGGATAAAAGGCTACTCTATTCTGCAGACCACCTCCTCAATTTGCCAGTCAGATTTTGGCTGATGCTGACAGCAAGGATGTCCATTAATGTCATTTATTGTGGAAAATGTATAATGCAGTCAGTCCTGCTTTGTAATGAGACCATCAAGGAATGAGCAACCATATCAGATGGAAACAATTTTCAGTTACTTTTGGCCTGGGGTTAGATTGGAAAGGGTGACCTTGAGGTGAAGAGCTCCTGATCCTATTACCAAGCTCTCAGCAGTACAGTCTTCAGTCCCACACTCCAGGACAAATTATTGCCCATGCTGCACTGAGCATTTGCATTCCCTAGGATATGTTTTCTTAATATTTGGTAACTACGGTATTTATCACAAGAACAATCTAAAACAAAATAGTGTCACTACTGCTCTATGAAATAAGCCACAACAAATATGCAATATACATATCTTAAATCACAAGATAGAACCTCAAATAACACAAAACCACCCTGAAAATCCCTCTAAATTCATACCATAAAACTCAAATTTCCTCTTAAGTAGTTATAATGACTGTAAAAAGCTCCAAAAAGGTAAGTAATTTCCATAAGCAAGGTGTATATTCTGTAAATTCATGCAGGTCATGCCCTCTAAGATATATGTATCACATTTATTTAATGATTTTTTTCATCTTCTGTCTTCCAATATTTTATAGGAGTTCTAAATTGCACTACAAAGAATTAAGGGCAAGGTAATGGTGTGTGCTTAAAGTGCCACAAAGAAGAGAGAGGTTGTTAATTTGTAAGATATGGCTGTTCCCAAGACCTCCAGCTTTGAGAAAAACAATAGCTATAAGGGAAATTCTGATGAAGGAACTTTTCAGTTACCTGGTTCGTTGGGTGCCCAGAGGCACAAACACGTGTTTAATACACAGTATTCTGGTCACAGCTCCCTCAGTCCTTGCTGCTACAGTTCCTCTACTTGCATAGGATAAGTGAATATTCACTGTTCTAGAAAGTTTGAGGAAGCCTCTCAGTGTAGTCATTGATGGAGAGTTCCACTCTCCACCTAGTGACACCATAAACAATTCCAGATTTACCTTACAAAGCTTCATAATTTAACAGGTTTTAATTGTGCTTAAACAGGATTCTGTGTAAAAAGGAGCAGCTAATTAAATAATAATTATTTAAGTATTCAGAAGACATTACAGCTTTATCTCTCCCCTTCCTGCTATAAGATATTGTATGTTATTGAATAACATCATCCAGTCAACATTTTCCCATATACAAATGTATTTTTCATACATTTTATTTCTAGAACTTTACTCTTGTACATAAGTGCATGGCCTTGTTCGGAAAGGCTTCATTCTTTGTTTTCTTCTGGAAAGGAGATATTTTGGGTTTAAATTAATTTTCCAGTACATGATTTGCAACAAGAATGTCTTTATTCACTTGCTCCCAGATTCTTCCACTGTACTTTATGTACCTAGCTAAAGTACTTAAATAAGTAAAATAAACACTCCGGAGACTTGCCATAGTTATTGCAGCAAAATATTCATCATTCAGAGAAGGTGCCACTCTATTTCCATTAACTGCAAGGAAAATTTGGATAATTGTGCTTGTCAGTTCTTAATTCTTAACCCTGCAGGTTAGATGCCTAAAGTTAAGAAAGGTCTATATCTGGCCTTGAGAGTTAATCATAATAGTGTTCACACTGAACGGGGCAGATGCAAGAAAAGAACTGTGTTACTGATTACTGGAAAATCTCTGTGATCGTTGCTGAACTGGTCCTGGTCAGCGTAACACAACCACTTCGGAAGTCAGGAATGGGAATATCTACAAAGCAGTTAATCTCTTGGACTTCCAGTACCCTGAGCACTGCTTTAGGAAAAAAGTCTCCAAGATCAAGACAGGAAAGGGAAATGAAGTTGCCATTAAATGTCGGGAACTGGAAGGAAGGGAGAAGAGGGTTTGATTTTTTTTTTTTTTTTTCATAATTAAAGAAAAGATAAGTTAGGTTTTTTTTTTAATTCCAACATACCTTGCTTTTCCCCCCCTTCCCCAGTCAACAGTGCAGTTTTTCACGGAAACAGTTCAGAAATTAAACAGTAAATAAAACATGTTTATAACTTTACATGGGCCAAATACTCCAACAAATATTTGCTATCACAGTTTTTGTTTTATGCTGTATATGTTACTAGGAAACTCCCTAGTCTGGTACAGGCCTCCGATTACTACCCACTATTGGTTATACAGGCTGGCAGTGAGGAGGTTGCAGAGAGAAGTCCCAAAGAGATCAAAAGGGACTTCAGGGCACTGGGGCTATCGGTGGAAGGATCGGGAGCACAGGTGGTGTTTGCCTCAATCCTTTCAGTGGCAGGGAAGAATACTGAAGGGAACAGGAAAACTCATCGGACCAACACGTGGCTCGGGGGCTCGTGCCATCGGCAGAATTTTGGCTTCCTTGATCATGGGGAGGTTTACACGGCACCGGGCCTGCTGGGGACAGACGGAGTTCAGCTGTCTCACAGGGGGAAAAGGATTCTCACATATGAGTTGGCGGGGCTCATCGAGAGGGCTTTGAACAAGGTTCAAAGGGGGAAGGGAATAAACCCAGGTTCTCTAGAGAAGAGCCTAGGGGTGGCACG